>NC_142167.1:56674020-56739396 GCF_029865625.1 Vigna umbellata | reverse complement strand
ACTTTGTCCACTTCGTTAAGTTGGTCCACTTTGCCACTTCGCTACTTCCTCCACTTCCTCCTCCTCCTCCACTTCCTCCACTCTGTCCACTTCCTCCACTTCCTCCACTTAGTCAACTTCGTCCACTCCGTCAACTCCATCCACTTCCTGCACTTCCTCCGCGTCGTCCACTTCCTCCACTTCGTCAACCTCGTCCACTTCGTCCACTTCGCCCACTTCGTCGATTTCGTCCACTTCGCCCACTTCCTCCACTTCGTACACTTCCTCCACTTCCTCCACTTCCACAACTTTCTCCACTTCGTCAACTTTGTCCACTTCGTCCACTTGCTCCACTTCCTCAACTTCGTCCACTTCCTCCAATTCGTCGACTTGGTCAACTTCGTCCACTTAGTCCACTTCCTCCACTTCGTTTAATTCCTCCACTTCCTCCATTTCGTACACTTCCTCCACTTCGTCCCCTTCGTCCACTTCCTCCGTGTCCTCAACTTCGTCCACTTAGTCCACTTCCTCCACTTCCTCCACTTCGTTTACTTCCTCCACTTCGTACATGTCCTCCACTTCGTCCCCTTCGTCCACTTCCTCCGTGTCCTCAACTTCGTCCACTTCGTCAACTTCCCCCACTTCCTCGACTTCGTTCACTTCCTCCACTTCCTCCACTTCCTCCTCCACTTCGTCCTCCACTTCCTCCACTTCCTATACTTCGTCCACTTCGTCAACTTCATCCACTTCGTCAATTTCGTAAACTTCGTCAACTTTGTCAACTTCGTTAAGTTGGTCCACTTTGTCCACTTCGCCCCTTCGCCACTTTTTCCACTTCCTCCACTTCCTCCACTTCGTCAACTTCGTCCACTTCGTCGAGTCCGTCCACTCCGTCAACTCCGTCCACGTCCTCCACTTCCACCGCTTCTTCCACTTCGTCAACTTCGTCCACTTCGCCAATTCCTCCACTTCCTTTACTTCCTCCACTTCCTCCACTTCCACAACCTTCTCCACTTCGTCAACTTCGTCCACTTCCTCCACTTCCTCCACTTCCTCAACTTCGTCCACTTCCTACAATTCGTCCACTTGGGCAACTTCGTCCACTTCCTCCACTTCCTCCACTTCGTACAATTCCTCCACTTCGTCCCCTTCGTCCACTTCCTCCGTGTCCTCAACTTCGTCCACTTAGTCCACTTCCTCCACTTCCTCCACTTCGTTTACTTCCTCCACTTCGTTTACTTCCTCAACTTCATACACGTCCTCCACTTCGTCCCCTTCGTCCACTTCGTCCACTTCCTCTGTGTCCTCAACTTCGTCCACTTAGTCCACTTCCTCCACTTCGTTTACTTCCTCCACTTCGTCCACTTCGTCCACTTCGTCAACTTCATCCACTTCGCCAACTTTGTAAACTTCATCAACATTTTCCACTTTGTTAAGTTGGTCCACTTCGCCACTTCGCCACTTCGCCACTTCGTCCACTTCGTCCTCCACTTCCTCAACTTCCTCCACTTCGTCAACTTCCTCCACTTCGTCAACTTCGTAAACTTCGTCAACTTTATCCACTTCGTTAAGTTGGTCCACTTTGCCACTTCGCCACTTCGCCACTTTGCCACTTCGCCACTTTGTCCACTTCCTCCACTTCCTCCACTTCCCCCACTTCGTCAACTTCGTCCACTTCGTCGACTCCGTCAACTCCGTCAACTACGTCCCCTTCCTCCAATTCCACCGCTTCCTCCACTTCCTCCACTTCGTCAACTTCGTCCATGTCGCCATTTCCTCCACTTCCTTCACTGCCTCCACTTCCTCCACTTCCTCAACCTTCTCCACTTCGTCCACATCGTCCACTTCGTCCACTTCGTCAACTTCATCCACTTCGTCCACTTCGTCAACATCGTCCACTTCGTCCACTTCCTCCACTTTCTCCACTTCGTCAACTTCGTCCATTTCGCCCACTTCGTCCACTTCGTCCACTTCGCCCACTTCGTCCACTTCGTCCACTTCGCCCACTTCGTCCACTTCGTGCACTTCCTCCACTTCCTCCATTTTCTCAACTTTGTCCACTTCGTCCACTTCGCCCAGTTCGCCCAATTCCTGAACTTCGTCGACTTCCTCCACTTCCTCCACTTGGTCAACTTCGTCCACTTAGTCAACTTCCCCCACTTCCTCCACTTCTTTTACTTCCTCCACTTCGTTTACTACCTCCACTTCCTCCACTTCATCCTCCACTTCCTCCACTTCCTCAACTTCGTTCACTTCGTCAACTTCATCAACTTCGTCAATTTCGTAAACTTCGTCAACTTTGTCAACTTCGTTAAGCTGGTCCACTTTGTCCACTTCGTCCACTTCGCCACTTCGCCACTTTGTCCACTTCCTCCACTTCCTCCACTTCGTCAACTTCGTCCACTTCGTCGACTCTGTAAACTTCGTCAACTCCGTCCACGTCCTCCACTTCCACCGCTTCCTCCACTTCTTCCACTTCGTCAACTTTGTCCACTTCGCCAATTCCTCAACTTCCTTCACTTCCTCCACTTCCTCCACTTCCACAACTTTCTCCACTTCGTCAACTTCGTCCACTTCGTCCAGTTCCTCCACTTCCTCCACTTCCTCAACTTCGTCCACTTCCTCAACTTCGTCCACTTCCTCCAATTCGTCCACTTGGACAACTTCGTCCACTTAGTCCACTTCCTCCACTTCCTCCACTTCGTTTACTTCCTCCACTTCCTCCACTTCCTCCACTTCCTCCACTTCCTCCACTTCGTCCACTTCCTCCACTTTGTCCCCTTCGTCCACTTCCTCCACTTCCTCCACTTCGTTTACTTCCTCCACTTCGTTTACTTCCTCCACTTCGTACACGTCCTCCACTTCGTCCCTTTCGTCCACTTCGTCCACTTCCTCCGTGTCCTCAACTTCGTCCACTTAGTCCACTTCCTCCACTTCGTTTACTTCCTCCATTTCATTTACTTCCTCCACTTCGTTTACTTCCTCCACTTCGCCACTTCGCCACTTCCTCCACTTCCTCCACTTCGTCCACTTCATCAACTTCATCCGCTTCGTCAACTTTCTAAACTTCATCAACATTTTCCACTTTGTTAAGTTGGTCCACTTCCTCCACTTCGCCACTTCGTCATTTCGTCCACTTCCTTCACTTCGTCAACTTCATCCACTTCGCCATTTCGTGCACTCCGTCAACTCCGTCAACTCCGTCAACTTTGTCAACTCCGTCAACTCCGTCAACTTCGTCCACTTCATCCACTTTGTCCACTTCATCCACTTTGTCCACTTCGTCCATTTCCTCCACTTTGCTACTTCCTCCACTTCGCCACTTCCTCCACTTCCTTGACTTCCTCCACTTCCTCAACTTTCTCCACTTCGTCCACTTCCTCCACTTCCTCCACTTTGTCCACTTCGTCAACTTCGTCAATTTCGTCCACTTCCTCAACTTCCTTCACTTCCTTCACTTCCTCCACTTCCAACACTTTCTCCACTTCGTCAACTTCGTCCACTTCCTCCACTTCCTCCACTTCCTCCACTTCCTCCACTTCCTACTTCCTCAACTTCGTCCACTTCCTCCAATTCGTCCACTTGGTCAACTTCGTCCACTTTGTCCACTTCCTTCACTTCCTCCACTTCGTTTACTTCCTCCACTTCGTACACTTCCTCCACTTCCTCCACTTAGTCCACTTCCTCCACTTCCTCCACTTCGTTTACTTCCTCCACTTCCTCCACTTCGTACACTTCCTCCACTTTGTCCCCTTCGTCCACTTCCTCCACTTCCTCCACTTCGTTTACTTCCTCCACTTCGTACACGTCCTCCACTTCGTCCCTTTCGTCCACTTCGTCCACTTCCTCCGTGTCCTCAACTTCGTCCACTTCATCCACTTTGTCCACTTCGTCCATTTCCTCCACTTTGCTACTTCCTCCACTCTGCCACTTCCTCCACTTCCTTGACTTCCTCCACTTCCTCAACTTTCTCCACTTCGTCCACTTCGTCCACTTCCTCCACTTTGTCCACTTCGTCAACTTCGTCAATTTCGTCCACTTCCTCAACTTCCTTCACTTCCTTCACTTCCTCCACTTCCAACACTTTCTCCACTTCGTCAACTTCGTCCACTTCCTCCACTTCCTCCACTTCCTACTTCCTCAACTTCGTCCACTTCCTCCAATTCGTCCACTTGGTCAACTTCGTCCACTTTGTCCACTTCCTTCACTTCCTCCACTTCGTTTACTTCCTCCACTTCGTACACTTCCTCCACTTCCTCCACTTAGTCCACTTCCTCCACTTCCTCCACTTCGTTTACTTCCTCCACTTCCTCCACTTCGTACACTTCCTCCACTTTGTCCCCTTCGTCCACTTCCTCCACTTCCTCCACTTCGTTTACTTCCTCCACTTCGTACACGTCCTCCACTTCGTCCCTTTCGTCCACTTCGTCCACTTCCTCCGTGTCCTCAACTTCGTCCACTTAGTCCACTTCCTCCACTTTGTTTACTTCATCCATTTCATTTACTTCCTCCACTTCGTTTACTTCCTCCACTTCGCCACATCGCCACTTCCTCCACTTCCTCCACTTCGTCCACTTCGTCAACTTCATCCACTTCATCAACTTTCTAAACTTCATCAACATTTTCCACTTCGTTAAGCTGGTCCACTTCGTCCACTTCGCCACTTCGCCATTTCGTCCACTTCCTTCACTTCGTCAACTTCATCCACTTCGCCATTTCGTGCACTCTGTCAACTCCGTCAACTTTGTCAACTCCGTCAACTCCGTCTACTTCGTCCACTTCATCCACTTCGTCCACTTCCTCCACTTCCTCCACTTTGCTACTTCCTCCACTTCGCCACTTCCTCCACTTCCTTAACTTCCTCCACTTCCTCAACTTTCTCCACTTCGTCCACTTCCTCCACTTTGTCCACTTCGTCAACTTCGTCAATTTCGTCCACTTCTTCCACTTCCTCCACTTCGTCAACTTTGTCAATTTCGTCAACTTCGTCCACTTCGTCCACTTCCTCCACTTCGTCCACTTCCTCAACTTCGTCCACTTCCTCAACTTTGTCAACTTCGTCCACTTCGTCCACTTCCTCCTCTTCGTCCACTTCCTCCACTTCCCTCCACTTCCTCCGCTTCCTCCGCTTGCCCTGCTTCGTCAACTTCGTCCACTTCGTCCACTTGATCAACTTTGTCAACTTCGTCCACCTCCTGCACTTCCTCCGCTTCGTCCACTTCGCCACTTCGTCATTTCTGCCACTTCCGCAACTTCCTCCACTTCCTTAACTCCGTTTCCTCCACTTCGTCCACTTGGTCAACTTCGTCCACTTAGTCCATTTCCTCCACTTCGTCTACTTCTTCCGCTTCCTCCACTTCGTCCACTTCGTCCACTTCATACACTTCGTCAACTTTGTCCTCTTCGTTAAAGTCGTCCACTTCGCCAGTTCGCTACTTCGTCCACTTCCTCTGCTTCGTCAACCTCGTCCACTTCGTCCACTTCGCCTACTTCGTCCACTTCGTACACTTCCTCCGCTTCCTCCATTTCCTCAATTTCGCCACTACGTCCACTTCGCGCAGTTCGCCCACTTCCTCCACTTCCTCCCCTTCGTCAACTTCGTCCACTTCGTCAACTTCATCCACTTCGTCAACTTCGTAAACTTCGTCAACTTTGTTCACTTCGTTAAGTTCGTCCACTTCGCCACTTCGCCACTTCGCCACTTCGCCACTTCGCTACTTCGCCACTTTGTGCACTTCCTCCACTTCCCCCACTTCCTCCACTTCGTCCTCCACTTCCTCAACCTCGTCCACTTCGTGAACTTCATCCACTTCGTCAACTTCGTAAACTTCGTCAACTTTTTCCACTTCGTTAAGTTGGTCCACTTCGCCACTTCGCCACTTCGCTACTTCGCCACTTTGTCCACTTCCTCCACTTCCTCCACTTCCCCCACTTCGTCAACTTTGTCCACTTCGTCGACTCCGTCAACTCCGTCAACACCGTCCCCTTCCTCCAATTCCACCGCTTCCTCCACTTCCTTCACTTCGTAAACTTCGTCCACGTCGCCATTTCCTCCACTTCCTCCACTTCATCCAATTCCTCAACTTTCTCCACTTCGTCCACATCGTCCACTTCCTCCACTTCCTCCACTTCGTCCACTTCGTCAACTTCGTCAACTTCGTCCACTTCGTCCACTTCGTCCACTTCCTCCACTTCCTCCACTTCGTCTACTTCGTCCACTTCCCCCACTTCGTCCACTTCGCCCGCTTCGTCTGCTTCGTACACTTCCTCCACTTCCTCAACTTTGTCCACTTCGCCCAGTTCGCCCACTTCCTCCACTTCCTGAACTTCGTCACCTTCCTCCACTTCCTCCACTTCCTGAACTTCGTCAACTTCCTCCACTTCCTACACTTGGTCAACATCGTCCACTTAGCCCACTTCCCCCACTTCCTCCACTTCTTTTACTTCCTCCACTTCGTTTACTACCTCCACTTCCTCCACTTCGTCCTCCACTTCCTCCACTTCCTCAACTTCGTCCACTTCGTCAACTTCATCCATTTCGTCAATTTCGTAAACTTCGTCAACTATGTCAACTTCGTTAAGTTGGTCCACTTCGTCCATTGTGCCACTTCGCCACTTTATCCATTTCGTCCACTTCCTCCACTTCGTCAACTCCGTCAACTACGTCCACTTCCTCCACTTCCACCGCTTCCTCCACTTCTTCCTCTTCGTCAACTTCGACCACTTCGCCAATTCCTCCACTTCCTTCACTTCCTCCACTTCGTCCACTTACACAACTTTCTCCACTTCGTCCACTTCCTCCACTTCGACCACTACGTCCACTTCCTCCACTTCGTCCACTTCATCAACTTCGTTCGTTCGTCAACTTTGTCAACTTCCTCCACTTCGTCCACTTCCTCCTCTTCCTCCACTTCGTCCACTTCCTCTACTTCCTCCGCTTCCTCCGCTTGCCCCGCTTCGTCAACTTCGTCCACTTCGTCAACTTCGTCCACTTTGTCCACTTCATCAACTTTGTCAACTTCGACCACTTCGTCCACCTCCTGCACTTCCTCCGCATCATCCACTTCGTCCACTTCCTCCGCGTCGTCCACTTCGTCCACTTCGTCAACTTCGTCCACTTCCTCCACTTCCTCCACTTCGTCCACTTCATCAACTTCGTCCACTTCGTCAACTTTGTCCACTTCCTCCACTTCGTCCACTTCCTCCTCTTCCTCCACTTCCTTCACTTCGTCAACTTCGTCCACTTCGTCGACTCCGTCCACTCCATCCCCTTCCTCCAATTCCACCGCTTCCTCCACTTCCTCCACTTCGTCAACTTCGTCCACGTCGCCATTTCCTCCACTTCCGTCACTTCCTCCACTTCCTCCACTTCCTTAACTTTCTCCACTTCGTCCACATCGTCCACTTCGTCCACATCGTTCATTTCGTCCATATCGTCCACTTCGTCCACTTCGTCCACTTCGTCCTCCACTTCCTCCACTTCGTCAACTTCGTCCACTTCGTCAGCTTCATCCACTTCGTCAACTTCGTAAACTTCGTCAACTTTGTCCACTTCGTTAAGTTGGTCCACTTCGCCACTTCGCCACTTCGCCACTTCGCCACTTCGCCACTTCGCCACTTCGCTACTTCGCCACTTTGTCCACTTCCTCCACTTCCCCCACTTCCTCCACTTCCTCAACCTCGTCCACTTCGTGAACTTCATCCACTTCGTCAACTTCGTAAACTTCGTCAACTTTGTCCACTTCGTTAAGTTGGTCCACTTCGCCACTTCGCAACTTCGCCAATTTGCTACTTCGCCACTTTGTCCACTTCCTCCACTTCCTCCACATCGTAAACTTCGTCCACGTCGCCATTTCCTCCACTTCCTTCACCTCCTCCACTTCCTCCACTTCCTCAACTTTCTCCACTTCGTTCACATCGTCCACTTCCTCCACTTCCTCCACTTCCTCCACTTCGTCAGCTTCGTCCACTTCCTCCACTTCGTCTACTTCGTCCACTTCCCCCACTTCGTCCACTTCGCCCGCTTCGTCCACTTCGTACACTTCCTCCACTTCCTCCATTTCCTACACTTTGTCCACTTCGTCCACTTCGCCCACTTCCTCCACTTCCTGAACTTCGTCCACTTCCTCCCCTTCCTCCACTTGGTCAACATCGTCCACTTAGTCAACTTCCCCCACTTCCTCCACTTCTTTTACTTCCTCCACTTCGTTTACTACCTCCACTTCCTCCACTTCCTCCACTTCCTCCACTTCGTCCTCCACTTCGTCCTCCACTTCCTCCACTTCCTCAACTTCGTCCACTTCGTCAACTTCATCCATTTCGTCAATTTCGTAAACTTCGTCAACTATGTCAACTTCGTTAAGTTGGTCCACTTCGTCCATTGCGCCACTTCGCCACTTTGTCCATTTCCTCCACTTCCTCCACTTCGTCAACTCCGTCAACTCCGTCCACGCACTCCACTTCCACCGCTTCCTCCACTTCTTCCTCTTTGTCAACTTCGTCCACTTCGCTAATTCCTCCACTTCCTCCACTTCCTCCACTTACACAACTTTCTCCACTTCGTTCACTTCCTCCACTTCGACCACTTCCTCCACTTCCTCCACTTCGTCCACTTCATCAACTTGGTCCACTTCGTCAACTTCGTCAACTTCCTCCACTTCCTCCTCTTCCTCCACTTCCTTCACTTCGTCAACTTCGTCCACTTCGTCGACTCCGTCCACTCCGTCCCCTTCCTCCAATTCCACCGCTTCCTCCACTTCCTCCACTTCGTCAACTTCGTCCGTGTCGCCATTTCCTCCACTTCCGTCACTTCCTCCACTTCCTTAACTTTCTCCACTTCGTCCACTTCGTCCACTTCGTCCACTTCGTCCACTTCGTCCACTTCGTCCACTTCGTCCACATCGTCCACTTCGTCCACTTCCTCCACTTTGTCCTCCACTTCCTCCACTTCATCAACTTCCTCCACTTCGTCAGCTTCATCCACTTCGTCAACTTCGTAAACTTTGTCCACTTCGTTAAGTTGGTCCACTTCGCCACTTCGCCACTTCGCCACTTCGCCACGTCGCCACTTCGCTACTTCGCCACTTTGTCCACTTCCTGCAGTTCCCCCACTTCCTCCACTGCCCCAACCTCGTCCACTTCGTGAATTTCATCCACTTCGTCAACTTCGTAAACTTCGTCAACTTTGTCCACTTCGTTAAGTTGGTCCACTTCGCCACTTCGCCACTTCGCCACTTCGCTACTTCGCCACTTTGTCCACTTCCTCCACTTCCTCCACTTCCCCCACTTCGTCAACTTCGTGCACTTCGTCGACTCCGTCAACTCCGTCAACATCGTCCCCTTCCTCCAATTCCACCGCTTCCTCCACTTCCTCCACTTCGTAAACTTCGTCCACGTCGCCATTTCCTCCACTTCCTTCACTTCCTCCAGTTCCTCCACTTCCTCAACTTTCTCCACTTCGCCCACATCGTCCACTTCCTCCACTTCCTCCACTTCGTCGACTTCGTCAACTTCGTCCACTTCCTCCACTTCCTCCACTTCGTCCACTTCCCCCACTTCGTCCACTTCGTCCACTTCGTACACTTCCTCCACTTCCTTCATTTCCTCAACTTTGTCCACTTCGTCCACTTCGCCCAGTTCGCCCACTTCCTCCACTTCCTGAACTTCGTCCACTTCCTCCACTTGGTCAACATCGTCCACTTAGTCAACTTCCCCCACTTCCTCCACTTCTTTTACTTCCTCCACTTCGTTTACTACCTCCACTTCCTCCACTTCCTCCACTTCGTCCTCCGCTTCCTCCACTTCCTCAACTTCGTCCACTTCATCAACTTCATCCATTTCGTCAATTTCGTAAACGTCGTCAACAATGTCAACTTCGTTAAGTTGGTCCACTTCGTCCATTGCGCCACTTCGCCACTTTGTCCATTTCCTCCACTTCCTCCACTTCGTCAACTCTGTCAACTCCGTCAACTCCGTCCACGCCCTCCACTTCCACCGCTTCCTCCACTTCTTCCTCTTCGTCAACTTCGTCTACTTCGCCAATTCCTCCACTTCCTTCACTTCCTCCACTTCCTCCACTTACACAACTTTCCCCACTTCGTCCACTTCCTCCACTTCGACCACTTGGTCCACTTCCTCCACTTCCTCCACTTCGACCACTTGGTCCACTTCCTCCACTTCCTCCACTTCCTCCACTTCTTCCACTTCATCAACTTCGTCCACTTCGTCAACTTTGTCAACTTCCTCCACTTCGTCCACTTCCTCCTCTTCCTCCACTTCCGCCAGTTCATCCACTTCCTCCACTTCCTCCACTTCCTCCGCTTCCTCCGCTTGCCCCGCTTCGTCAACTTCCTCCACTTCGTCAACTTCCTCCACTTTGTCCACTTCATCAACTTTGTCAACTTCGACCACTTCGTCCACCTCCTGCACTCCCTACGCATCGTCCACTTCGTCCACTTCGTCCACTTCCTCCGCTTCGTCAACTTCGTCCACTTCGTCCACTTCATCAACTTCGTCCACTTCGTCAACTTTGTCCACTTCCTCCATTTCGTCCACTTCCTCCTCTTCCTCCACTTCCTCCACTTCGTCAACTTCGTCTCTTCGTCGACTCCATCCACTCCGTCCACTTCCTCCACTTCGTCATCTTCGTCCACGTCGCCATTTCCTCCACTTCCGTCACCTCCTCCACTTCCTCCACTTCCTTAACTTTCTCCACTTCGTCCACATCGTCCACTTCGTCCACTTCGTCCACTTCGTCCACTTCGTCCACATCGTCCACTTCCTCCACTTCCTCCACTTCGTCCTCCACTTCCTCCACTTCGTAAACTTCGTCAACTTTGTCCACTTCGTTAAGTTGGTCCACTTCGCCACTTCGCCACTTCGCCACTTCGCCACTTCGCTACTTCGCCAGTTTGTCCACTTCCTCCACTTCCCCCACTTCCTCCACTTCCTCAACCTCTTCCACTTCGTGAACTTCATCCGCTTCGTCAACTTCGTAAACTTCGTCAACTTTGTCCACTTCGTTAAGTTGGTCCACTTCGCCACTTCGCCACTTCGCTACTTCGCCACTTTGTCCACTTCCTCCACTTCCTCCACTTCCCCAACTTTGTCAACTTCGTCCACTTCGTCGACTCCGTCAACTCCGTCAACACCGTCCCCTTCCTCCAATTCCACCGCTTCCTCCACTTCCTCCACTTCGTAAACTTCGTCCACGTCGCCATTTCCTCCACTTCCTTCACTTTCTCCACTTCCTCCACTTCCTCAATTTCTCCACTTCGTCCACATCGTCCACTTCCTCCACTTCGTCCACTTCGTCCACTTCGTCAACTTCGTCCCCTTCCTCCACTTCGTCTACTTCGTCCACTTTCCCCAATACGTCCACTTCGTCGACTTCGTCCATTTCGCCCGCTTCGTCCACTTCGTACACTTCCTCCATTTCCACAACTTTGTCCACTTCGTCCACTTCGCCCAGTTCCCCCACTTCCTCCACTTAGTGAACTTTGTCCACTACCTCCACTTCCTCCACTTCCTCCACTTCCTCCACTTCGTCCTCCACTTCGTCCTCCACTTCCTCCACTTCGTCAACTTCATCCATTTCGTCAATTTCGTAAACTTCGTCAACTATGTCAACTTCGTTAAGTTGGTCCACTTCGTCCATTGCGCCACTTCGCCACTTTGTCCATTTCCTCCACTTCCTCCACTTCGTCAACTCCGTCAACTCCTTCCACGCCCTCAACTTCCACCGCTTCCTCCACTTCTTCCTCTTCGTCAACTTCGTCCACTTCGCCAATTCCTCCACTTCCTCCACTTCCTCCACTTACACAACTTTCTCCACTTCCTCCACTTCCTCCACTTCGTCCACTTCGTCCACTTCCTCCACTTCGTCCACTTCATCAACTTCGTCCACTTCGTCAACTTTGTCAACTTCCTCCACTTCGTCCACTTCCTCCTCTTCCTCCACTTCCTTCACTTCGTCAACTTCGTCCACTTCGTCGACTCCCTCCCCTTCCTCCAATTCCACCGCTTCCTCCACTTCCTCCACTTCGTCAACTACGTCCACGTCGCCATTTCCACCACTTCCGTCACTTCCTCCACTTCCTTAACTTTCTCCACTTCGTCCACTTCGTCCACATCGTCCACTTCTTCTACATCGTCCACTTCGTCCACTTCCTCTCCACTTTGTCCTCCACTTCATCAACTTCGTCCACTTCGTCAGCTTCATCCACTTCGTCAACTTCGTAAACTTCGTCAACTTCGTCCACTTCGTTAAGTTGGTCCACTTCGCCACTTCGCCACTTCGCCACTTCGCCACTTCACCACTTCGCCACTTCGCTACTTCGCCACTTTGTCCACTTCCTCCACTTCCCCCACTTTCTCCACTTCCTCAACCTCGTCCACTTCGTGAACTTCATCCACTTCGTCAACTTCGTAAACTTCGTCAACTTTGTCCACTTCGTTAAGTTGGTCCACTTCGCCACTTCGCCACTTCGCCACTTCGCCACTTCGCCACTTCGCTACTTCGCCACTTTGTCCACTTCCTCCACTTCCCCTACTTCGTCAACTTCGTCCACTTCGTCGACTCCGTCAACACCGTCCCCTTCCTCAAATTCCACCGCTTCCTCCCCTTCCTCCACTTCGTAAACTTCGTCCACGTCGCCATTTCCTCCACTTCCTTCACTTCCTCCAGTTCCTCCACTTCCTCAACTTTGTCCACTTCATCCACTTCGCCCAGTTCGCCCACTTCCTCCACTTCCTGAACTTCGTCCACTTCCTCCACTTCCTCCACTTGGTCAACATCGTCCACTTAGTCAACTTCCCCCATTTCCTCCACTTCTTTTACTTCCTCCACTTCGTTTACTACCTCCACTTCCTCCACTTCCTCCACTTCGTCCTCCACTTCGTCCTCCACTTCGTCCTCCACTTCCTCCACTTCCTCAACTTCGTCCACTTCGTCAACTTCATCCATTTCGTCAATTTCGTAAACTTCGTCAACTATGTCAACTTCGTTAAGTTGGTCCACTTCGCCCATTGCGCCACTTCGCCACTTTGTCCATTTCCTCCACTTCCTCCACTTCGTCAACTCTGTCAACTCCGTCCACGCCCTCCACTTCCACGGCTTCCTCCACTTCTTCCTCTTCGTCAACTTCGTCCACTTCGCCAATTCCTCCACTTCCTTCACTTCCTCCACTTCCTCCACTTACACAACTTTCTCCACTTCGTCCACTTCCTCCACTTCGACCACCTCGTCCACTTCCTCCACTTCGTCCACTTCGTCCACTTCTTCCACTTCATCAACTTCGTCCACTTCGTCAACTCTGTCAACTTCCTCCACTTCGTCCACTTCCTCCTCTTCCTCCACTTCCTCCACTTCCTCCACTTCCTCCGCTTCCTCCGCTTGCCCCGCTTCGTCAACTTCGTCCACTTCGTCAACTTCCTCCACTTTGTCCACTTCATCAACTTTGTCAACTTCGACCACTTCAGCCACCTCTTGCACTCCCTCCGCATCGTCCACTTCGTCGACTTCCTCCGCTTCGTCAACTTCGTCAACTTCGTCCACTTCCTCCACTTGGTCCACTTCATCAATTTCGTCCACTTCGTCAACTTTGTCCACTTCCTCCACTTCGTCCACTTCTTCCTCTTCCTCCACTTCCTTCACTTCGTCGACTCCGTCGACTCCGTCCCCTTCCTCCAATTCCACCGCTTCCTCCACTTCCTCCACTTCGTCAACTTCGTTCACGTCGCCATTCCCTCCACTTCCGTCACTTCCTCCACTTCCTACACTTCGTCCACATCGTCCACATCGTCCACTTCGTCCACTTCGTCCACTTCCTCCACGTCGTCCACTTCGTCAACTTCATCCACTTCCTCCACTTCCTCCACGTCGTCCACTTCCTCCACTTCGTCCACTTCGCCCACTTCGTCCACTTCGCACACTTCCTCCACGTCCTCCATTTCCTCAACTTTGTCCACTTCGTCCACTTCGTCCACTTCGCCCAGTTCGCCCACTTCCTCCACTTCCTCCACTTCCTCAACTTCGTCCACTTCCTCCACTTCGTCCACTTGGTCAACTTCGTCCACTTAGTCAACTTCCCCCGCTTCCTCCGTTTCTTTTACTTCCTCCACTTCGTTTACTTCCTCCACTTCGTCCTCCACTTCCTCCATTTCCTCTACTTCGTCCACTTCGTCAACTTCATCCACTTCGTCAATTTCGTAAACTTCCTCAACTTTATCAACTTCGTTAAGTTGGTCCACTTCGTCCACTTCGCCACTTTGTCCACTTCCTCCACTTCCTCCACTTCGTCAACTTCGTCCACTTTGTCGACTCCGTCAACTCCATCCACTTTCTCCACTTCCACCGCTTCCTCCACTTCCTCCACTTCGTCAACTTCCTCCACTTCGCCAATTCCTCCAGTTCCTTCACTTCCTCCACTTCCTCCACTTCCACAACTTTCTCCACATGGTCAACTTCGTCCACTTCCTCCACTTCGTCCACTTGGTCAACTTCGTCCACTTCCTCCACTTCGTCCACTTCCTCCACTTCGTCCACTTCATCAACTCCGTCCACTTCGTCAACTTTGTCAACTTCGTCCACTTCGTACACTTCCTCCACTTCCTCCATTTCCTCAACTTTGTCCGCTTCGTCCACTTCGCCCAGTTCGCCCACTTCCTCCACTTCCTGAACTTCGTCCACTTCCTCCACTTCGTTTACTACCTCCACTTCCTCCACTTCGTCCTCCACTTCCTCCACTTCCTCAACTTCGTCCACTTCGTCAACTTCATCCACTTCGTCAATTTCGTAAACTTCGTCAACTTTGTCAACTTCGTTAAGTTGGTCCACTTCGTCCATTTTGCCACTTCGCCACTTTGTCCACTTCCTACACTTCGTCAACTTCGTCCACTTCGTCGACTTCGTCCACTTCTTCGACTCCGTCCACTCCGTCAACTCCGTCAACTCCGTCCACGTCCTCCACTTCCACCGCTTCCTCCACTTCTTCCACTTCGTCAACTTCGTCCACTTCGCCAATTCCTCAACTTCCTTCACTTCCTCCACTTCCACAACTTTCTCCACTTCGTCAACTTCGTCCACTTCCTCCACTTCCTGAACTTCGTCAACTTCCTCCAATTCGTCCACTTGGTCAACTTCGTCCACTTAGTCCACTTCCTCCACTTCGTTTACTTCCTCCACTTCCTCCACTTCCTCCACTTCGTACACTTCCTCCACTTCGTCCCCTTCGTCCACTTCCTCCACTTCCTCCACTTCGTTTACTTCCTCCACTTCGTTTACTTCCTCCACTTCGTACACGTCCTCCACTTCGTCCCTTTCGTCCACTTCGTCCACTTCCTCTGTGTCCTCAACTTCGTCCACTTAGTCCACTTCCTCCACTTCGTTTACTTCCTCCACTTCATTTACTTCCTCCACTTCGTTTACTTCCTCCACTTCGCCACTTCGCCACTTCCTCCACTTCGTCCACTTCGTCAACTTCATCCACTTCGTCAACTTTCTAAACTTCATCAACATTTTCCACTTCGTTAAGTTGGTCCACCTTGTCCACTTCGCCACTTCGCCACTTCGTCATTTCGTCCACTTCCTTCACTTCGTCAACTTCATCCACTTCGCCATTTCGTGCACTCCGTCACCTCCGTCAACTCTGTCAATTCCGTCAACTCCGTCTCCTTCGTCCACTTCATCCACTTCGTCCACTTCCTCCACTTTGCTACCGACTCCACTTTGCTACTTCCTCCACTTCGCCACTTCCTCCACTTCCTTAACTTCCTCCACTTCCTCAACTTTCTCCACTTCGTCCACTTCGTCCACTTCCTCCACTTTGTCCACTTCGTCAACTTCGTCAATTTCGTCCACTTCCTCCACTTCCTCCACTTCGTCAACTTCGTCAATTTCGTCCACTTTGTCCACTTTGTCCACTTCGTCCACTTCGTCCACTTCGTCCACTTCGTCCACTTCCTCAACTTCGTCCACTTCATCAACTTTGTCAACTTCGTCCACTTCGTCCACTTCCTCCTCTTCCTCCACTTCCTCTACTGCCTCCGCTTCCTCCGCTTGCCCCGCTTCGTCAACTTCGTCCACTTCATCCACTTGATCAACTTTGTCATCTTCGTCCACTTCGTCCACCTCCTGCACTTCCTCCGCTTCGTTTTCTGCCACTTCCGCAACTTCCTCCACTTCCTTAACTCCATTTCCTCCACTTCGTCCACTTGGTCAACTTCGTCCAGTTAGTCCATTTCCTCCACTTCGTCTACTTCTTCCACTTCCTCCACTTCGTCCACTCCATACACTTCGTCAACTTTGTCCTCTTCGTTAAGGTCGTCCACTTCGCCTCTTCGCCAGTTCGCTACTTCGTCCACTTCCTCTGCTTCATCAACCTCGTCCACTTCGTCGACTTTGTCCACTTCGCCTACTTCGTCCACTTCGTACACTTCCTCCACTTCCTCCATTTCCTCAATTTCGTCCACTTCGTCCACTTCGCGCAGTTCGCCCACTTCCTCCACTTCCTCCACTTCCTCAACTTCGTCAACTTCCTCCACTTCCTCCACTTCGTCCACTTGGTCAACTTCGTCCACTTCGTCCACTTCCTCTACTTCTTTTACTTCCTCCACTTCATTTACTTCCTCCACTTCCTCCACTTCGTCCTCCACTTCCTCCACTTCCTCCACTTCGTCCACTTCGTCCACTTGGTCAACTTCGTCCACTTCCTCCACTTCGTCCACTTCATCAACTCCGTCCACTTCGTCAACTTTGTCAACTTCGTCCACTTCGCACACTTCCTCCACGTCCTCCATTTCCTCAACTTTGTCCACTTCGTCCACTTTGCCCAGTTCGCCCACCTCCTCCACTTCCTCAGCTTCGTCCACTTCCTCCACTTCGTCCACTTGGTCAACTTCATCCACTTGGTCAACTTCCCCCACTTCCTCCGTTTCTTTTACTTCCTCCACTTCGTTTACTTCCTCCACTTCCTCAACTTCGTCCAGTTCGTCAACTTCATCCACTTCGTAAATTTCGTAAAGTTCGTCAACTTTCTCAACTTCGTTAAGTTGGTCAACTTCGTCCACTTCGTCACTTCGCCACTTTGTCCACTTCCTCCACTTCCTCCACTTCGTCAACTTCGTCCACTTCATCGACTCCGTCAACTCCGTCCACTTTCTCCACTTCCACTGCTTCCTCCACTTCGTCCACTTCGTCAACTTCGTCCACTTCGCCAATTCCTCCAGTTCCTTCACTTCCTCCACTTCCTCCACTTCCACAACTTTCTCCACTTGGTCAACTTCGTCCACTTCCTCCACTTCGTCCACTTGGTCAACTTCGTCCACTTCGTCCACTTCCTCCACTTCGTGCACTTCCTCCACTTCATCCACTTCCTCAACTTCATCCACTTCGTCAACTTTGTCAACTTCCTCCACTTCGTCCACTTCCTCCTCTTCCTCCACTTCCTCCACTTCCTCCGCTTCCTCCGCTTGCCCCGCTTCGTCAACTTCCTCCACTTCGTCAACTTCGTCCACTTCTGCCACTTTGTCCACTTCATCAACTTTGTCAACTTCATCCACTTCCTCCGCTTCGTCCACTTCGTCCACTTCGTCAACTTCGTCCACTTCGTCCACTTCCCCCACTTCGTCCACTTCCTCCACTTCGTCCACTTCATCAACTCCGTCCACTTCGTCAACTTTGTCAACTTTGTCCACTTCGTACACTTCCTCCACTTCCTCCATTTCCTCAACTTTGTCCACTTCGTCCACTTCGCCCAGTTCGCCCACTTCCTCCACTTCCTGAACTTCGTCCACTTCCTCCACTTGGTCAACTTCGTCCACTTAGTCAACTTCCCCCACTTCCTCCACTTCTTTTACTTCCTCCACTTCGTTTACTACCTCCACTTCCTCCACTTCGTCCTCCTCTTCGTCCTCCACTTCCTCCACATCCTCAACTTCGTCCACTTCGTCAACTTCATCCACTTTGTCAATTTCGTAAACTTCGTCAACGTTCTCAACTTCGTTAAGTTGGTCCACTTCGCCACATCGGCACTTCGCCACTTTGTCCACTTCCTCCACTTCCTCCACTTCGTCAACTTCGTCCATTTCGTCGACTCCGTAAACTCCGTCCACTCCGTCCACGTCCTCCACTTCCACCGCTTCCTCCACTTCTTCCACTTCGTCAACTTCGTTCACTTCGCCAATTCCTCAACTTCCTTCACTTCCTCCACTTGCTCCAGTTCCACAACTTTCTCCACTTCGTCAACTTCGTCCACTTCGTCCACTTCCTCCACTTCCTCCAATTCCTCAACTTCGTCCACTTCCTCCAATTCGTCCACTTGGTCAACTTCGTCCACTTAGTCCACTTCCTCCACTTCCTCCACTTCGTACACTTCCTCCACTTCGTCCCCTTCGTCCACTTCCTCCACTTCCTCCACTTCCTGCACTTTGTTTACTTCCTCCACTTCGTTTACTTCCTCCACTTCGTACACGTCCTCCACTTCGTCCCTTTCGTCCACTTCGTCCACTTCCTCCGTGTCCTCAACTTCGTCCACTTAGTCCACTTCCTCCACTTCGTTTACTTCGTCCACTTCCTTTACTTCCTCCACTTCGCCACTTCGCCACTTCCTCCACTTCCTCCATTTCGTCCACTTCGTTAACTTTCTAAACATCATCAACATGTTCCACTTCGTTAAGTTGGTCTACTTCGTCCACTTCGCCACTTTGCCTTTCCGCCACTTCCTTCACTTCGTCAACTTCATCCACTTCGCCATTTCGTGCACTCCGTCAACTCTGTCAACTCCGTCTACTTTGTCCACTTCATCGACTTCGTCCACTTCCTCCACTTCCTCCACTTCCTCCACTTTGCTACTTCCTCCACTTCGCCAGTTCCTCCACTTCCTTAACTTCCTCCACTTCCTCAACTTTCTCCACTTCGTCCACTTCCTCCACTTTGTCCACTTCGTCAACTTCGTCAATTTCGTCCACTTCCTCCACTACTTCAACTTCGTCAACTTCGTCAATTTCGTCAACTTCGTCCACTCTGTCCACTTCGTCCACTTCGTCCACTTCGTCCACTTCCTCAACTTCGTCCACTTCATCAACTTTGTCAACTTCGTCCACTTCGACCACTTCCTCCTCTTCCTCCACTTCCTCCACTTCCTCCGCTTCCTCTGCTTCCTTCGCTTGCCCCGCTTCGTCAACTTCGTCTACTTCGTCCACGTGCACTTCGTCCACTTCATCAACTTTGTCAACTTCGTCCACTTCGTCCACCTCATGCACTTCCTCCGCTTCGTCCACTTCGTCCACCTCATGCACTTCCTCCGCTTCGTCCACTTCGCCACTTCGTCATTTCTGTCACTTCTGCAACTTCCTCCACTTCCTTAACTCCATTTCATCCACTTCGTCCACTTCGTCAACTTCGTCCACTTCGTCCACTTACTCCACTTCGTCCAGTTCCTCCACTTCGTCCACTTCATGAACTTCGTCCACTTCGTCAACTTTGTCAACTTCGTCCACTTCGTACACTTCCTCCACTTCCTCCATTTCCTCAACTTTGTCCACTTCGTCTACTTCGTCCACTTCACCCAGTTCGCCCACTTCCTCCACTTCCTGAACTTCGTCCACTTCCTGCACTTGGTCAACTTCGTCCACTTTGTCAACTTCCCTCACTTCCTCCACTTCTTTTACTTCCTCCAGTTCGTCCTCCACTTCCTCCTCCACTTCCTCCACTTCCTCAACTTCGTCCACTTCGTCAACTTCATCCACTTGGTCAATTTCGTAAACTTCGTCAGCTTTGTCAACTTCGTTAAGTTGGTCCACTTCGTGCACTTCGCCACTTCGCCACTTTGTCCACTTCCTCCACTTCGTCAACTTCGTCCACTTCGTCGACTCCGTAAACTCCGTCAAGTCCGTCCACGTCCTCCACTTCCACCGCTTCCTCCACTTCTTCCACTTCGTCCACTTCGTCGACTTCGCCAATTCCTCAACTTCCTTCACTTCCTCCACTTCCTCCACTTCCACAACTTTCTCCACTTCGTCAACTTCGTCCACTTCGTCCACTTCCTCCATTTCCTCCACTTCCTCAACTTCGTCCACTTCCTCCAATTCGTCCACTTGGTCAACTTCGTCCACTTAGTCCACTTCCTCCACTTCCTCCACTTCGTTTACTTCCTCCACTTCCTCCACTTCCTCCACTTCGTACAGTTCCTCCACTTCGTCCCCTTCGTCCACTTCCTCCACTTCCTGCACTTCGTTTACTTCCTCCACTTCGTTTTCTTCCTCCACTTCGTACACGTCCTCCACTTCGTCCCTTTCGTCCACTTCGTCCACTTCCTCCGTGTCCTCAACTTCGTCCACTTAGTCCACTTCCTCCACTTCGTTTACTTCGTCCACTTCCTTTACTTCGTCCACTTCGTTTACTTCCTCCACTTCGCCACTTCGCCACTTCCTCCACTTCCTCCACTTCGTCCACTTCGTCAACTTTCTAAACTTCATCAACATTTTCCATTTCGTTAAGTTGGTCCACTTCGCCACTTCGCCATTTCGTCCACTTCCTTCACTTCGTCAACTTCATCCACTTCGCCATTTCGTGCACTCCGTCAACTCTGTCAACTCCGTCTACTTCGTCCACTTCATCCACTTCGTCCACTTCCTCCACTTCCTCCACTTTGCTACTTCCTCCACTTCGCCACTTCCTCCACTTCCTTAACTTCCTCCACTTCCTCAACTTTCTCCACTTCGTCCACTTCCTCCACTTTGTCCACTTCGTCAACTTCGTCAATTTCGTCCACTTCCTCCACTTCCTCCACTTCGTCAACTTCGTCAATTTCGTCAACTTCGTCCACTTTGTTCACTTCGTCCACTTCGTCCACTTCGTCCACTTCGTCCACTTCGTCCACTTCGTCCACTTCGTCCACATCGTCGACTTCGTCCACTTCCTCCACTTCGTCCACTTCGTCCACTTCGTCCACTTCCTCAACTTCGTCCACTTCATCAACTTTGTCAACTTCGTCCACTTCCTCCTCTTCCTCCACTTCCTCCACTTCCTCCACTTCCTCCGCTTCCTCCGCTTGCCCCGCTTCGTCAACTTCGTCCACTTCGTCAACTTCGTCCACTTGATAAGCTTTGTCAACTTCGTCCACTTCGTCCACCTCCTGCACTTCCTCCGCTTCGTCCACTTCGCCACTTCGTCATTTCTGCCACTTCCGCAACTTCCTCCACTTCCTTAACTCCATTTCCTCCACTTCGTCCACTTGGTCAACTTCGTCCACTTAGTCGATTTCCTCCACTTCGTCTACTTCGTCCACTTCCTCCACTTCGTCCACTTTGTCCACTTCATACACTTCATCAACTTTGTCATCTTCGTTAAGGTTGTCCACTTCGCCACTTCGCCAGTTCGCTACTTCGTCCACTTCCTCTGCTTCGTCAACCTCATCCACTTCGTCCACTTCGTCGACTTCGTCCACTTCGCCAACTTCGTCCACTTCGTACACTTCCTCCACTTCCTCCATTTCCTCAATTTCGTCCACTTCGTCCACTTCGCGCAGTTCGCCCACTTCCTCCACTTCCTCCACTTCCTCAACTTCGTCAACTTCGTCCACTTCCTCCACTTCGTCGACTTGGTCAACTTCGTCCACTTCCTCCACTTCCTCCACTTCCTCCACTTCGTCCTCCACTTCCTCCACTTCCTCCACTTCCCCCACTTCGTCAAGTTCGTCCACTTCGTCGACCCCGTCGACTCCGTCAACACTGTCCCCAACCTCCAATTCCACCGCTTCCTCCAATTCCTCAACTTCGTCCACTTCCTTCACTTCTTCCATTTCGTACACTTCCTCCACTTCCTCCATTTCCTCAACTTCGTCCACTTCGCGCAGTTCGCCCACATCCTCCACTTCCTCAACTTTGTCAACTTCAACGACTTCCTCCACTTCTTCCACTTCGTCGACTTCGTCCACTTCGCCCACTTCATCCACTTCGTACACTTCCTCCACTTCCTCCATTTCCTCAACTTTGTCCACTTCGTCTACTTCGCCCAGTTCGCCCACTTCCTCCACTTCCTCCACTTCCTGAACTTCGTCCACTTCGTCCACTTCCTCCACTTGGTCAACATCGTCCACTTAGTCAACTTCCCCCACTTCCTCCACTTCTTTTACTTCATCCACTTCGTTTACTACCTCCACTTCCTCCACTTCGTCCTCCACTTCACCAATTCCTCCACTTCCTTCACTTCCTCCACTTCCTCCACTTACACAACTTTCTCTAGTTCTTCCACTTCGTCCACTTCGTCCACTTCGTCAACTTCGTCCACTTCGTCCACTTCCTCCACTTTGTCCACTTCGTCCACTTCATCAACTTCGTCCAGTTCGTCAACTTTGTCAACTTCCTCCACTTCGTCCACTTCCTCCTCTTCCTCCACTTCCTCCACTTCGTCCATTTCCTCCACTTCCTCCGCTTGCCCCCGCTTCGTCAACTTCGTCCACATCGTCCACTTCATCAACTTTGTCAACTTCGACCACTTCGTCCACCTCCTGCACTCCCTCCGCATCGTCCACTTCGTCCACTTCCTCCGCTTCGTCCACTTTGTCCACTTCGTCCACTTCCCCCACTTCCTCCACTTCCGCCACTTCCTCCACTTCCTCTACTTCGTCCACTTCATCAACTTCATCCACTTCGTCAACTTTGTCCACTTCCTCCACTTCGTCCACTTCCTCCTCTTGCTCCACTTCCTCCACTTCGTCAACTTCATCCCCTTCGTCGACTTCGTCCACTCCGTCCCCTTCCTCCAATTCCGCCGCTTCCTCCACTTCCTCCACTTCGTCAACTTCGTCCACGTCGCCATTTCCTCCACTTCCTCCACTTCCTCCACTTCCTCAACTTTCTCCACTTCGTCCACATCGTCCACTTCGTCCACTTCTCCACGTCGTCCACTTCGTCAACTTTGTCCATTTCGTCCACTTCCTCCACTTCGTCCACTTCCTCCACTTCGTCAACTTCGTCCACTTCGCCCACTTCTTCCACTTCGCCCACTTCGTCCACTTCGCACACTTCCTCCACGTCCTCCATTTTCTCAACTTTGTCCACTTCATCCACTTCGCCCAGTTCGCCCACTTCCTCCACTTCCTCAACTTCGTCCACTTCCTCCACTTCGTCCACTTGGTCAACTTCGTCCACTTATTCAACTTCCCCCACTTCCTCCGTTTCTTTTACTTCCTCCACTTCGTCCTCCACTTCCTCAACTTTGTCCACTTCGTCAACTTCATCCACTTCGTCAATTTCGTAAACTTCGTCAACTTTGTCAACTTCGTTAAGTTGGTCCACTTCGTCCACTTCGTCACTTCGCCACTTTGTCCACTTCCTCCAGTTCCTCCACTTCGTCAACTTCGTCCACTTCGTCGACTCCGTCAACTCCGTCCACTTTCTCCACTTCCACCGCTTCCTCCACTTCCTCCACTTCGTGAACTTCTTCCACTTTGCCAATTCCTCCAGTTCCCTCACTTCCTCCACTTCCTCCACTTCCACAACTTTCTCCACTTGGTCAACTTCGTCCACTTCGTCCACTTCCTCCACTTCGTCCACTTTGTCCACTTCGTCAACTTCGTCCACTACCTCCACTTCGTCCACTTCGTCCACTTGGTCAACTTCGTCCACTTCCTCCACTTCGTCCACTTCATCAACTTCGTCCACTTCGTCCACTTCCTCCACTTCGTCCACTTCATCAACTTCGTCCACTTCGTCAACTTTGTCAACTTCCTCCACTTCGTCCACTTCCTCCTCTTCCTCCACTTCCTCCACTTCCTCCGCTTCCTCCGCTTCCTCCGCTTCCTCCGCTTCGTCAACTTCGTCCTCTTTGTCCACTTCATCAACTTTGTCAACTTCATCCACTTCCTCCGCTTCGTCCACTTCGTCCACTTCGTCAACTTCGTCCACTTCGTCCACTTCCTCCACTTCGTCCACTTCATCAACTTCTCCCCCTTCGTCGACTTTGTCAACTTCCTCCACTTCGTCCACTTCCTCCTCTTCCTCCACTTCCTCCACTTCCTCCACTTCCTCCACTTCGTCAACTTGGTCCACTTCGTCGACTCCGTCAACTCCGTCCCCTTCCTCCAATTCCACCGCTTCCTCCACTTCCTCCACTTCGTCAAATTCATCCACGTCGCCATTTCCTCCACTTCCTTCACTTCCTCCACTTCCTCCACTTCCTCAACTTTCTCTACTTCGTCCACATCGTCCACTTCGTCCACTTCCTCCACTTCGTCCACTTCGTTAACTTCGTCCACTTCCTCCACTTTTTCTACTTCGTCAACTTCGTCAACTTCTTCCACTTCGTCCCCTTCGCCCACTTCGTCCACTTCCTCAACTTCGTCCACTTCGTCGACTCCGTCCACTTCGTCCACTTCCTCCGCTTCCTCCACTTCGTCCACTTCGTCAACTTCCTCCACTTCGCAACTTCCTCCACTTCCTCCACTTCCTCCACTTCCTCAACTTTCTCCACTTCGACCACTTCCTCCACTTGTCCATTTCGTTCACTTCGTCAACTTCGTCCACTTCGTCCACTTCGTCAACTTCGTCAATTTCGTCAACTTCTTCAACTTCGTCAACTTTGTCCACTTCAACCACTTCGTAGAGTTCGTCAACTTCGTCAATTTCGTCCAGTTCGTCCACTTCGTTCACTTCCTCCACTTCCTCCACTACCTCCACTTACTACACTTCGTCCACTTCCTCCACTTCCTCCACTTCGTACACTTCGTACACTTACTCCACTTCCTCCCCTTGCTCCACTTCCTTCGCTTCCTCCCCTTGCTCCACTTCCTTCGCTTCCTCCGCTTCCTCCGTTTCCTCAACTTCGTCCACTTCGTCAACTTCGTCCCCTTCGCCCATTTCCTCCACTTCCCCCACTTCCTCCAATTGCTCAACTTCGTGCACTTCATTCACTTGGTCAACTTCGTCCACTTAGTCCACTTCCTCCACTTCATTTACTTCTTGCACTTCGTTTACTTCGCCCACTTCGCCACTTCGCCACTTTCTCCACTTCCTCCACTTCGTCCACTTCATCCACTTCGTCAACTTTGTCCACTTCATTAAGTTGGTCCACTTCGCCACTTCGCCATTTCTTCCACTTTCTCCACCTCCTCCAGTTCGTCAACTTCCTCCACCTCCTCCATTTCGTCAACTTCGTCCACTCCGTCAACTCCGTCCACTTCCTCCACTTCCTCCACTTCGCCACTTCCTCCACTTCGCAACTTCGCCACTTCCTCCACTTCCTCCACTTCCTCCACTTCGTCAACTTCGACCACTTAGTCCACTTCCTACACTTCCTCCACTTAGTCAACTTCCTCCATTTCCTCCACTTCCTCCATTCCTCCATTTCCTCCACGTCGTCTACTTCCTCCACTTCCTCCACTTCCTCCATTTCCTCCACTTCGTCAACTTCCTCCACCTCGTCAAATTCTTCCACTTCGTCAACTTCGTCAACTTCGTCCACTTTGTCAAGTTTGTGAACTTCTTCCAGTTCATCCACGTCGTCCACTTCCTACACTTCCTTTGCTTCGTCCATTTCACCACTTCGTCACTTCTTCCACTTCCCCCACTTCCTCCACTTCCGCAACTTCCTCCACTTCCTCCACTTCGTGAACTTCGTCCAGTTCGTCTAGTTCGTACACTTCCTCCACTTCCTCCACTTCCTGCACTTTGTCCGCTTCCTCCGCTTCCTCTACTTCCTCCCCTTCTCCCCTTCCTCAACTTGCTCCACTTCATCCACTTCGTGCACTTCGCCAATTCGGCCGCTTCCTCCACTTCCTCCACTTCGTCCGTCCACTTTGTACACTTCCTCCACTTCGTCCCCTTCGTCCACTTCGTCCACTTCGTCCGCTTCGTCCACTTCGTCCACTTCGTCCACTTCGTCAACTTCGTCAACTTCGTCCACATTGTTAACTTCCTCAACTTCGTCCACTTCCTTCACTTCTTCCATTTCGTACACTTCCTCCACTTCCTCCATTTCCTCAACTTCGTCCACTTCGCGCAGTTCGCCCACATCCTCCACTTCCTCAACTTTGTCAACTTCCACGACTTCCTCCACTTCGTCCACTTGGTCAACTTCGTCCACTTAGTCCACTTACTCCACTTCCTCTACTTCTTTTACTCCCTCCACTTCATTTACTTCCTCCACTTCCTCCACTTCGTCCTCCACTTCTTCCACTTCCTCAACTTCGTCCACTTCGTCAACTTCATCCACTTCGTCAACTTCGTAAACTTCACCAACTTTGTCCACTTCGTTAATTTGGTCCACTTCGTCCACTTCGCCACTTCGCCACATCGTCGACTCCGTCACCTCCGTCAACTCCGTCCCCTTCCTCCAATTCGACCGCTTCCTCCACTTCCTCCACATCGTCAACTTCGTCCACGTCGCCATTTCCTCCACTTCCTCCACTTCCTTAACATTCTCCGCTTCGTCCACATCGTCCACTTCGTCCACTTCGTCCACTTCGTCAACTTCGTCCACTTCCTCCACTTCGTCCACTTCCTCCACTTCATCAATTTCGTCGACTTCGTCCACTTTGTCCACTTTGTAGACTTCACCAACTTTGTGGACTTTGTCAACTTCCTCCACTTCGTCCACTTCATTCACTTCCTCTACTTCCTCCCTACCTCCACTTCCTCCACTTCGTCCACTTTGTCCACTTCGTCCACTTCGTACACTTACTCCACTTCCACCACTTCCTCCACTTCGCCACTTCGCCACTTCCTCCACTTCCTCCACTTCCACCACTTCGTCCACTTCGTCAACTTCATCCACTTCGTCAACTTTGTAAACTTCATCCACTTTGTCCACTTCGTTAAGTGGGTCCAGTTCGTCCACTTCGCCACTTCGCCATTTCGTCCACTTCCCTCCACTTCGTCAACTTGATCCACTTCAACATTTCGTGCACTCCGTCAACTCCGTCAACTCTGTCAACTCCGTCTACTTCGTCCACTTCCTCCACTTCCTCCACTTTGCTACTTCCTCCACTTCGCCACTTCCTCAACTTCCTTAACTTCCTCCACTTCCTCAACTTTCACGAGGAAGCGGAGAAAGTGGAGGAAGTGGAGGAAGGGGAGGAAGGGGAGGAAGGCGAGGAAGTGTACGAATTGGACGAAGTGGACGAAGTGGAGGAAGTGGAGGAAGTGGAGGAAGTGAAGGAAGTAGACGAAGTCTACGAAGTGGACGAAGTAGACGAAGTGGACGAAGTTGACGAAGTTGATGAATGGGAGGAAGGGGAGGGAAGCGAAGGAAGCGGAGGAAGTGGAGAAGTGGACGAAGTCGTCGAAATGCATGAAGTGGAGGAAGTGGAGGAAGTGGACAAAGTGGAGGAAGCGGATGAAGCAGAGGAAGTGGAGGAAGCGGAGGAAGTGGAGGAAGTGGACAAAGTGGAGGAAGTGGACGAACTGGACGACGTTGACGAAGTGGAAGAAGTGGAGGAAATGGAGGAAGTGGAGGAAGTGGACGAAGCGGAGGAATTGGACTAAGTTGACAAAGTGGACCAATTGGACGAAGTGCAGGAAGTGGAGGAAGTGGACGAAGTGGGCGAAATGGATGAAGTGGAGGAAGTGGAGGAAGCGGAGGAAAGGGAGAAAGTGGAGGAGGTGAACGAAGTTGACGAAGTCTACGAAGTGGACAAAGTGGACGAAGTTGAAGAAATTGACGAAATTGACGAAGTTGACGAAGTGCACGAGGTAGACCAAGTGGACGAAGTGGCGAAATGGATGAAGTGGAGGAAGTGGAGGAAAGGGAGGAAGTGGAGGAAGCGGAGGAAGTAGAGGAAGCGGAGGAAGCGGATGAAGCTGAGGAAGCAGAGGAAGTGGAGGAAGTGGACAAAGTGGAGGAAGTGGAGGAACTGGACGAACTGGACGAAGTGGAGGAAGTGGAGGAAGTGGAGGAAGTGGGCGAAGTGGGCGAAGTTGAAGAAGTTGATGAAGTGGACGATGTGGAGAAAGTGGAGGAAGTGGCGAAGTGGACGAAGTTAACCAAGTGGAGGAAGCGGAGGAAGCCGAGGGAACGAAGGAAGTGGAGGAAGCGGAGGAAGTGGAGGAAGTGGAGGAAGTGGGCGAAATGGATGAAGAAGACGACGTGGAGGAAGTGGAGGAAGGGGAGGAAGCAGAGGAAGCGGAGGAAGCGAAGGAAGTGGAGGAAGGGGAGGAAGGGGAGGAAGTGGAGGAAGTTGGACGAAGTTGACGAAGTGGACGAAGTGGAGCAAGCGGAGGAAGCGGAGGAACCGTAGGAAGCGGACGAAGCGAAGGAAGTGGAGGAAGGGGAGAAAGGGGAGGTAGGGGAGGAAGTGTACGAAGTGGACGAAGTGGAGGAAATTGAGGAAGTGGAGGTAGTGGAGGAATTGGACGACGTGAACGAAGTGGACGAAGTGGAAGAAATTGACGAAGTCTACAAAGTTGACAAAGTGGACGAAATCTACGAAGTGGACGAAGTAGACCAAGTGGACGAAGTGGAAGAAGTGGAGGAATTGGACGAAGTTGACGAAGTGGAGGAACTGGACGAAGTTGATGAAGTGGAAGAAGTGGACGAAGTGGAGGAAGTGGAGAAAGTGGACGAAGTGGGCAAAGTGGACGAAGTTGACAAACTTGAGGAAGTGGACGAAGTGGACGAAGTGGACGACGTGGAGGAAGTAGAGGAAGCGGAGGAAGCGGAGGAAGTGGAAGAAGTAGAGCAAGTGGCGGAAGTGGAGGAAGTGGAGGTAGTGTGGGAAGCGGAGGAAGTGAATGAAGTGAACGAAGTGGACGAAGTTGACGAAGTCTACGAAGTGCACAAAGTGGACGAAGTGGACGAAGTTGAAGAAGTTAACGAAATTGATGAAGTTGACGAAGTCGAGGAAGTGGCGAAGTGGAGCAAGTGGCGAAGTGGACGAAGTTAACGAAGTGGAGGAAGCGGAGGAAGCTAAGGGAGCGAAGGAAGTGGAGGAAGCGGAGAAAGTGGAGGAAGTGGAGGAAGTGGAGGAAGTGGGCGAAGTAGGCGAAGTGGACGAAGTTGACGAAGTGGACGACGTGGAGGAAGTAGAGGAAGGGGAGGAAGCGGAGGAAGCAGAGGAAGCACAGGAAGTGGAGGAAGGGGAGGAAGTGGCGGAAGTGGAGTAAGTGTACGAAGTGGACGAAGTGAACAAAGTGGAGGAAGTGGAGGAAGTGGACCAAGTGGAGGAAGTGGAGGAAGTAGACGAACTAGACGAAGTTGACGAAGTGGAAGAAGTGGGGGAAGTGGAGGAAGTGGAGGAAGTGGATGAAGTTCGCGAAGTGGACGAAGTGGACGATGTGGAGGAAGTGGAGGAAGTGGGCGAAGTGGACGAAATTGATAAAGTAAATGAAGTGGACGAAGTGGAAAAAGTGGAGGAAGTGGAGGAAGCGGAGGAAGTGGAGGAAGTGGACGAAGTTGGCCAAGTTGACGAAGTTCACGAAGTTCGCCAAGTGGACGACGTGGACGAAGTGAACGAAGTTGACGAAATGGAGGAAGGGAAGGAAGCGGAAGAAGTGGAGGAAGTGGACGAGGTGGACGAAGTTGACGAAGTGGACAAAGTGGACGAACTGAACGAAGTTGGCGAAATGGATGAAGTGGAGGAACGGGAGGAAGTGGACGAAGCAGATGAAGCGGAGGAAGTGGAGTAAGTGGAGGAAGTGGACAAAGTGGAGGAAGTGGAGGAACTGGACGAACTGGACGAAGTTGACGAAGTGGAAGAAGTGGGGGAAGTGGAGAAAGTGGATGAAGTTCGCGAAGTGGACGAAGTCGACGAAGTTGAGGAAGTGGAGGAAGTGGGCGATGTGGATGAAGTTGATGAAGTAAATGAAGTGGACGAAGTGCACGAAGTAGAGGAAGTGCAGGAAGCGGAGGAAGTGGAGGAAGCGGAGGAAGTGGTGGAAGTGGACGAAGTGGGCCAAGTTGACGAAGTTCGTCAAGTGGACGACGTGGACGAAGTGGACAAAGTTGACGAAGTTAACGAAGTGGAGGAAGGCAAGGAAGGGGAAGAAGCGGAGGAAATGGATGAGGTGGACGGGGTTGACGGAGTTGACGAAGTGGACGAAGTGGACGAAGTGGATGAAGTGGACGAAGTGGATGAAGTGGACGAAGTGGAAAAAGTTGACGAAGTTGGCAAAGTTGACGAAATGAACGAAGTGGAGGAAGTGGAGGAAGTGGAGGAAGTGCAGGAAGTGGAGGTAGTGGACGAAGTGGACGAAGTTGACAAAGTTGACGAAGTGGACGAAGTGGACGAAGTGAACGAAGTGGACGAAGTTGACGAAGCGGAGGAAGCGTAGGAAGCGGACGAAGCGAAGGAAGTGGAGGAAGCGGAGGAAGTGGAGGAAGTGGAGGAAGTCTACGAAGTGGAGGAAGTGGATGAAGTGGATGAAGTGGACGAAGCGGAGGAACTGGAGGAAGTGGGAAAGTGGACGAAGTTGACGAAGCGGAGGAAGTGGATGAAGTTCGCGAAGTGGAGGAAGTGGAGGAAATGGAGGAAATTGCGGAAGTGTAAGAAGTGACGAAGTGGCGAAGTGGACGAATCGGAGGAAGTGCAGGAAGTGGAGGAAGTGGAGGAAGTGGACGAAGTTGACAAAGTTGACGAAGTGGACGAAGTGGACGAAGTGAACGAAGTGGACGAAGTTGACGAAGCAGAGGAAGCGTAGGAAGCGGACGAAGCGAAGGAAGTGGAGGAAGCGGAGGAAGTGGAGGAAGTGGAGGAAGTCTACGAAGTGGAGGAAGTGGATGAAGTGGACTTAGCGGAGGAACTGGAGGAAGTGGGAAAGTGGACGAAGTTGACGAAGCGGAGGAAGTGGATGAAGTTCGCGAAGTGGACAAAGTCGACGAAGTTGAGGAAGTGGGCGAAGTGGGCGAAGTGGACGAAGTTGATGAAGTAAATGAAGTGGAGGAAGTGGACAAAGGGGAGGAAGTGAAGGAAGCGGAGGAAGCGGAGGAAGTGGAGGAAGCGGAGGAAGCGGAGGAAGTGGAGGAAGTGGACGAAGTTGGCCAAGTTGACCAAGTTCACGAAGTTCGCCAAGTGGACGACGTGGACGAAGTTGACGAAGTCGAGGAAGGGAAGGTGGACGGAGTTGACGAAGTGGATGAAGTGCACGAAGGGGACGAAGTTGGCCAAGTTGACGAAGTTGGCAAAGTTGACGAAGTGAACGAAGTGGACGAAGTGGACGAAGTTGACGAAGTGGTGGAAGTTGAGGAAGTGGACGAAGTTGGCCAAGTTGACGAAGTTCACGAAGTTCGCCAAGTGGACGACGTGGACGAAGTTGACGAAGTGGAGGAAGGGAAGGAAGCGGAAGAAGCGGAGGAAGTGGACGAGGTGGACGGAGTTGACAGAGTTGACAAAGTCGACAAAGTGGACGAAGTGGATGAAGTGGACGAAGGGGACGAAGGGGACGAAGTTGGCCAAGTTGACAAGTGAACGAAGTGGACGAAGTTGGCGAAGTGGAGGAAGTCGAGGAAGTGGAGGAAGTTGCGGAAGTGTAAGAAGTGACGAAGTGGCGAAGTGGACGAAGCGGAGGAAGTGAAGGAAGTGGAGGTAGTGGACGAAGTGGACGAAGTGGACGAAGTTGACGAAGTTGACGAAGTTGACGAAGTGGAGGAAGCGGAGGAAGCGGAGGAAGCGAAGGAAGTGGAGGAAGCATAGGAAGTGGAGAAAGTGGAGGAAGTCTACGAAGTGGAGGAAGTGGATGAAGTGGACGAAGCGGAGGAAATGGAGGAAGTGGCAAAGTGGACGAAGTTGACGAAGCGGAGGAAGCGGAGGAAGTGGAGGAACTGGAGGAAATGGACGAAGTGGATGAAGTTCGCGAAGTGGACGAAGTCGACGAAGTTGAGGAAGCGGAGGAAGTGGGCGAAGTGGGCGAGGTGGACGAAGTTGATGAAGTAAATGAAGTGGACGAAGTGGACAAAGTGGAGGAAGTGGAGGAAGCGGAGGAAGTGGAGGAAGCGGAGGTAGCGGAGGAAGTGGACGAAGTTGGCCAAGTTGACGAAGTTCACGAAGTTCGCCAAGTGGACGACATGGACGAAGTTGACGAAGTGAAGGAAGGGAAGGTGGACGGAGTTGACGGAGTTGACGAAGTGGACCAAGTGGACGAAGTGGATGAAGTGGACGAAGGGGACGAAGTTGGCCAAGTTGACGAAGTGAACGAAGTGGACGAAGTGAACGAAGTTGATGAAGTGGAGGAAGTCGAGGAAGTGGACAAAGTTGGCCAAGTTGACGAAGTTCACAAAGTTCGCCAAGTGGAAGACGTGGACGAAGTTGACAAAGTGGAGTATGGGAAGGAAGCGGAAGAAGCGGAGGAAGTGGACGAGGTGGACGGAGTTGACGGAGTTGACAAAGTCGACGAAGTGGACGAAGTGGATGAAGTGGAGGAAGGGGACGAAGTTGACCAAGTTGACGAAGTTGGAAAAGTTGACGAAGTGAGCGAAGTGGACGAAGTGGACGAAGATGACGAAGTGGAGGAAGTCGAGGAAGTGGAGGAAGTTGCGGAAGTGTAAGAAGTGACGAAGTGGCGAAGTGGACGAAGCGGAGGAAGTGCAGGAAGTGGAGGTAGTGGACGAAGTGAATGAAGTGGACAAAGTTGACAAAGTTGACGAAGTGGACGAATTGGACGAAGTTGATGAAGTGGAGGAAGCGGAGGAAGCGTAGGAAGCGGACGAAGCGGAGGAAGCGTAGGAAGCGGACGAAGCGAAGGAAGTGGAGGAAGCGGAGGAAGTGCAGGAAGTTGAAGTAGTGGACGAAGTCTACGAAGCGGAGGAAGTGGACGAAGCGGAAGAACTGGAGGAAGTGGCAAAGTGGACGAAGTTGACGAAGCGGAGGAAGCGGAGGAAGTGGACAAAGTGGACGAAGTGCAGGAAGTTGACAAAGTTGACAAAGTGGACGAAGTTGACGAAGTGGACGAAGTGGACAAAGTGGACGAAGTGGACGACGTGAACGAAGTGGACGAAGAGGACGAAGTGGACGAAGTGGACCAATTGGACGAAGTGGAGGAAGTGGAGGAAATGGGCGAAGTGGGCGAAGTGGACGAAGTGGATGACGTGCAGGAAGTGGAGGAAGCAGAGGAAGTGGAGGAAGGGGAGGAAGGGGAGGAAGTGTACGAAGTGGAGGAAGTGGAGGAAGTGGAGGTAGTGGACGAAGTTGACGAAGTCTACGAAGTGGACGAAGTTGACGAAGTGGACGAAGTGGACGAAGTTGACGAAGGAGAGGAAGAGGAGGAAGCGGAGGAAGCGAAGGAAGCAGAGGAAGTGGAGAATTGGACGAAGTGGACGAAGTGGACAAAGTGGACGAAGTTGGCGAAATGGATTAAGTGGAGGAACGGAAGGAAGTGGACGAAGCGGAAGAAGTGCAGGAAGCGGATGAAGCGGATGAAGCGGAGGAAGTGGAGGCAGTGGACAAAGTGGAGGAAGTGGAGGAACTGGACGAACTGGACGAAGTTGACGAAGTCGAAGAAGTGGAGGAAGTGGACGAAGTTGACGAAGTGGAGGAAGTGGAGAAAGTGGAGGAAGTGGACGAAGTTGACGAAGTGGACGATGTTGACGAAGTGGACCAATTGGATGAAGTGGAGGAAGTGGAGGAAGTGGGCGAAGTGGGCGAAGTGGATGAAGTGGACGACGTGGAGGAAGTAGAGCAAGCGGAGGAAGCGGAGGAAGCGGAGGAAGTGGAGGAAGAGGAGGAAGTGCAGGAAGTGGAAGAAGGGGAGGAAGTGGAGGAAGTGGAGTAAGTGTACGAAGTGGACGAAGTGGACAAAGTGGAGGAAGGGGAGGAAGTTGAGGTAGTGGAGGAAGAGGAGGAAGTGAGTGAGTGGACGATGTTGAGAAAGTCTACGAAGTGGACAAAGTGGACGAAGTTGAAGAAGTTGACGAAATTCATGAAGTTGACGAAGTGCTGAAATTGGACGAAGTGGACGAAGTGGACGAAGTGGACGAAGTGGAGAAAGTTGAGGAAGTGGAGGAAGTGGAGGAAGTGAAGGAAGTGGCAAAGTGGACGAAGTTGACGAAGTGGAGGAAGTGGACGAAGTGGATGAAGTGGACGATGTGGATGAAGTGGAGAAAGTTGAGGAAGTGGAGGAAGTGGGGGAAGTGAAGGAAGTGGAGGAAGTGGCAAAGTGGACGAAGTTGACGAAGTCGAGGAAGTGGAGGGTGCGGTGGAAGTGGAGGAAGTGGACGGAGTGGACGGAGTTGACGGAGTCGATGAAGTGGACGAAGTTGACGAAGTGGAAGAAGTGGATGAAGTTGACGAAGTGGACGAAGTTGAGGAAGTGGAGGAAGTGGAGGACGAAGTGGAGAAAGTGGAGGAAGTAAACGAAGTGGAGGAAGTGGAGGAAGTTGGCGAAGTGGACGAAGTGGAGAAAATGGACGAAGTTGACGACGTCGAGGAAGTGGAGGATGCGGTGGAAGTGGAGGAAGTGGACGGAGTTGACGGAGTTGACGGAGTCGACCAAGTGGACGAAGTTGACGAAGTGGAAGAAGTGGAGGAAGTGGAGGAAGTGGACAAAGTGGCGAAGTGGACTAAGTGGAGCAACTTAACGAAGTGGACAAAGTTGACGAAATTTACGAAATTTACGAAGTGGATGAAGTTGACGAAGTGGACGAAGTTGAGGAAGTGCAGGAAGTAAACGAAGTGGAGGAAGTGGACGAAGTTGACGAAGTGGACGAAGTGGAGGAAATGGACGAAGTTAAGGAAGTGGAGGAAGTGGGCGAAGTGGACGAAGTTGAGGAAATGGAGGAAGTGGACGAAGTGGACGAAGTGGACGAAGTGGGTGAAGTGGACGAAGTTGACGAAGTGGAGGAAGTGGAGGAAGTGGAGGAAGTTGGCGAAGTAGGCGAAGTGGACGAAGTGGACGAAGTTGACGAAGTGGACGAACTGGACGACGTGGAGGAAGTGGAGGAAGCGGAGGAAGCGAAGGAAGTGGAGGAAGAGGAGGAAGTGGACGAAGTCGAGGAAGTTGACAAAGTGGACGAAGTTGATGAAGTGGACGAAGCAGAGGAAGTGGAGGAAGTTGACCAAGTGGAAGAAGTTGACGAAGTGACGAAATGGAAAAAAGTGGGCGAAATGGATGAAGTGGAGGAAGTGGACGAACTAGACAAAGTTCACGAAGTGTAGAAGTGGAGGAAGTGGAGGAAGTGGACGAAGTGGAGGATGCGGAGGAAGCGGAGGAAGTGGACGAAGTTGGCCAAGTGGACGAAGTGGATGGGTTGATGAAGGGGAGGAAGGGAAGGAAGCAGAAGAAACAGAGGAAGCGGAGGAAGTGGACGAGGTGGCGGAAGTTGACGGAGTTGACGAAGTGAAGGAAGTGGACGAAGTGGACGAAGTTGGCCAAGTTGACGAAGATGACGAAGTTGGCCAAGTGGACGAAATGGATGAGGTTGATGAAGGGGAGGAAGGGAAGGAAGCGGAAGAAACGGAGGAAGCGGAGGAAGTGGACGAGGTGGCCGAAGTTGACGGAGTTGACGAAGTGGACGAAGTGGACGAAGTGGAGGAAGTCGAGGAAGTGGAGGAAGTTGCAAAAATGGAAGAAGCGGAGGAAGTGCAGGAAGTGGATGAAGTGGAGGAAGTGGACGAAGTGGACGAAGTTGACGAAGTGGACGAAGTGGACGAAGTCGACAAAGTTGACGAAGTGGACGAAGTTGACGAAGTGGACGAAGTGGACGAAGTTAACGAAGTGGAGGAAGTTGACGAAGTGGAGGAAGTTGACGAAGTGGACCAAGTGCACGTAGTGGAGGAAGTGGAGGAAGTGGGCGAAGTTGGCGAAGTGGACGAAGTTGACGAAGTTGACGAAGTTGACGAAGTTGACGAAGTGGACGAAGTGGAGAAAGCGGAGGAAGTGGACGAACTTGAAGAAGCGGAGCAAGTGGCGAAGTGGACGAATTGGGTAAAGTGGACAACGTTGACCAAGTTGACGAAGCGATGGAAGCGGAAGAAAGTGGAAGAATTGGGTGAAGTGGACGAAGCGGAGGAACTGAAGGAAGTGGCGAAGTGGACGAAGTTGATGAAGCGGAGGAAGCGGAGGAAGTGGAGGAAGTGGAGCAAGCGGAGGAAGTGAAGGAAGTGGACGAAGTTGACGAAGTGAACGAAGTGGACCAATTGGACGAAGTGGAAGAAGTGGAGGAACTAGGCGAAGTGGGCGAAGTGGACGAAGTTGACGAAGTGGATGACGTGGAGGAAGAGGAGGAAGCGGATGAAGTGGAGGAAGGGGAGGAAGGGGAGGAAGGGGAGGAAGGGGAGGAAGGGGAGGAAGTGTACGAAGAGGACGAAGTGGACGAAGCTGACGAAGTCTACGAAGTGGACGAAGTGGACGAAGTTGACGAAGATGACGAGGGGGAGGAAGGGGAAGTGGAGAAGTGGACGACGTCGGCGAAATGCATGAAGTGGAGGAAGTGTAGGAAGGGGAGGAAGTGGAGGAAGCGAAGGAAGTGGAGGAAGCGGATGAAGCAGAGAAAGTAGAGGAAGTGGAGCAAGTGGACAAAGTGGAGGAAGTGGAGGAAGTGGACGAACTGGACGATGTGGACGAAGTTCAGGAAGTTGAGGAAGTGGAAGAATTGGACGAAGTTGACGAAGTAGACCAATTGGAGGAAGTGGAGGAAGTGGGCAAAGTTGACGAAGTGGATGACGTGGAGGAAGTGGAGGAAGCAGAGGAAGCGGAGGAAGCGGAGGAAGGGGAGGAAGGGGAGGAAGGGGAGGAAGGGCATGAAGTGTACGAAGTGGAGGAAGTGGAGGAAATGGAGGTAGTGGAGGAAGTGGAGGAAGTGAACGAAGTGGACGAAGTGGACGAAGTTGACGAAGTGGACAAAGTTGACGAAGTGGACGAAGTGGACGATGTAGAGCAAGTTGACGAAGTGGAGGAAGTTGACGAAGTGGGCGAAGTGGACGAAGTTGAAGAAGTTGACAAAGTGGACGACGTGGAGAAAGTGGAGGAAGTGGAGGAAGTGGAAGAAGTGGAGCAGGTGGCGAAGTGGACGAAGTTAACGAAGTGGAGGAAGCGAAGGAAGTGGAGGAAGCAGAAAAAGTGGAGGAAGTGGAGGAAGTAGGCGAACTGGGCGAAGTGGACGAAGTTGAAGAAGTTGACAAAGTGGACGACGTGGAGAAAGTGGAGGAAGTGGAGGAAGTGGAAGAAGTGGAGCAGGTGGCGAAGTGGACGAAGTTAACGAAGTGGAGGAAGCGAAGGAAGTGGAGGAAGCAGAAAAAGTGGAGGAAGTGGAGGAAGTGGGCGATGTGGGCGAAGTGGACGAAGTTGACGAAGTGGACGAAGTGGATGACGTGGAGGAAGTGGAGGAAGTGGAGGTAGCGGAGGAAGCGGAGGAAGCGAAGGAAGTGGAGGAAAGGGAGGAAGGGGAGGAAGTGGAGGAAGTGGAGTAAGTGTACGAAGTGGAGGAAGTGGAGGAAGTGGACGAAGTGGAGGAAGTTGACGAAGTGGACGAAGTGGACGAAGTGGACGACGTGGAGGAAGTTGACGAAGTGGACGAACTTGACGAAGTGGACGAATTGAGGAAGTTGACGAAATTGACGATGTTGACGAAGTGGACGAAGTTGATGAAGTGGAGGAAGTGGACGAATTGGACGAAGTGGACGAAGTGGAGGAAGTGGACGAAGTGGGCGAAATTGATGAAGTGGAGGAAGTGGAGGAAAGGGAGGAAGTGGAGGAAGCGGAGGAAGGGGAGGAAGCGAATGAAGCGGAGGAAGTGGAGGAAGTGGAGGAAGTGGACAAAGTGGAAGAAGTTCGCGAAGTTGGAGGAAGTGGACGAAGTGGGCGAAGTTGACAAAGTTGAAGAAGTGGGGGTAGTGGAGGAGGTGGAGGAAGTGGACCAAGTGGAAGAAGTTCGCGAAGTGGACGAAGTGGAGGAAGTGGAGGAAGTGGGCGAAGTGGGCGAAGTGGACGAATTCGTCCACTTCGTCCACTTCTTCCACTTCGTCAACTTCTTCCAGTTCCTCCACTTCGTCAACTTCGTCCAGTTCCTCCACTTCGTCCACTTGGTCTACTTCGTCCACTTCGTAGATTTCATCCACTTTGTCAACTTTGTAGACTTCGTCAATTTCGTCCACTTCGTTCACGTCGTCCATTTCCTCCACTACCTCCACTTCCTCAACTTCCTCCACTTCGTCCACTTCGTAGACTTCCTCCCCTACCTCCCCTTCCTCCCCTTCCTCCACTTCCTACGCTTCCTCCACTTCCTCCACGTCGTCCACTTCCTCCACTTCGTCAACTTCGTCAACTTCGTCCACTTCGCCCACTTCACCCACTTCCTCCACTTCCTCCACTTCGTCCAATTGGTCCGCTTCATCCACTTCACCCACTTCCTCCACTTCGTAGACTTCCTCCACTTCGTCAACTTAGTCCACTTCCTCCACTTCCTCCGCTTCCTCCACTTCCTTCGCTTCGTCCTCTTCCTACGCTTCCTCCGCTTGCTCCACTTCGTCCACTTCGTCCACTTCGTCAACTTTGTCAACTTCGTCCACTTCCTCCGCTTCGTCCTCTTCGCCACTTCGTCACTTCTTACACTTCCACAACTTCCTCCACTTCCTCGACTTCCTCCATTTGGTCAACTTCGTCCATTTTGTCCAGTTCGATCAATTCGTCAACTTTGCCAACTTCGTAAACTTGGCCAACTTCGTCCCCTTCGTCCCCTTCGTCCACTTCATCCACTTCATCCACTTTGTCCACTTCATCGACTTTGTCAACTCCGTCAACTCCGTCCACCTCCTCCGCTTCTTCCGCTTCCTTCCCTTCCTCCGCTTCGTCAACTTCGTCCACTTCATCCACGTCGTCCACATGGCGAACTTCGTCAACTTGGCTAATTTCGTCCACTTCCTCCACTTCCTCTGCTTCCTCCGCTTCCTCCACTTCCAACCCTTCGTCCCCTTCCTCCACTTTGTCGACTTCGTCCACGTCATTTACTTTATCAACTTCGTCCACTTCGTCCACTTCGTCAACTTCATCCACTTCGCCCACTTCCTCCAGTTCCCCCACTCAGTCGACTTCGTCCACTTTGCGAACTTCATCCACTTCCTCCACTTCCTCCACTTCCCCCACTTCTTCCACTTCGTCAACTTCGTCCATTTCGTCCACTTCCTCCACTTCCTCCACTTTGTCCACTTCCTCCACTTCCTCCGGCTCATCCGCTTCCTTCGCTTCCTCCTCTTTCTCCGCTTCCTCCACTTACTCCCTTTCTTCCACTTCCTCCACTTCATCCATTTCGCCCACTTTGCCCACTTCGTCCACTTCCTCCACTTCCTCCACTTCGTCAACTTCGTCAGCTTCGTCCACTTCCTCTACTTCGTCCACTTCCTCCACTTCGTCAACTTCGACCACTTCGTCCACTTCGTCAACTTCGACCACTTCGTCCACTTCGTCAACTTCGTCAATTTCGTCAACTTCTTCAATTTCGTCCATTTTGTCCACTTCGTAGACTTCGTCAACTTCGTCCACTTCGTCCACTTCGTTCACTTCCTCCACTTCCTCCACCACCTCCACTTCCTCCACTTCCTCCACTTCCTCCACTTCCTCCACTTCCTCCCCTCCCTCCACTTCCTTCGCTTCCTCCGCTTCCTCCCCTTCCTCCACTTCCTCCGCTTCCTCCGCTTCCTCCACTTCCTCCACGTCGTCCACTTCCTCCACTTCGTCAACTTCGTCCACTTCGCCCACTTCACCCACTTCCTCCACTTCCTCCACTTCGTCCAATTGGTCCACTTCGTCCTCTTCGTCCACTTCCTCCACGTCGTCCACTTCGTCCACTTTGTCCACTTCATCCACTTCGTCAACTTCATCCAATTCGTCAACTTTGTCAACTTCCTCCACTTCGTCCACTTCCTCCGCTTCCTCCGCTTCGTCAACTTAGTCCACTTTGCCACTTCCTCCAATTCCTCCGCTTCATCAACTTCATCCACTTCCTCAACTTCGTAGACTTCCTCCACTTCGTCCACTTCCTCCACTTCCTCCGCTTCCTCCGCTTCCGCCGCTTCCTCCGGTTCCTCCGCTTCCTCCACTTCGTCCGCTTCCTACGCTTCCTCCGCTTGCTCCACTTCGTCCACTTCGTCAACTTTGTCAACTTCGTCCACTTCCTCCGCTTCGTCCTCTTCGCCACTTCGTCACTTCTTACACTTCCGCAACTTCCTCCACTTCCTCGACTTCCTCCATTTCATCCCCTTCGTCCCCTTCGTCCCCTTCGTCCCCTTCGTCCCCTTCGTCCACTTCATCCACTTCATCCACTTCGTCCACTTCATCCACCTCGTCAACTCCGTCAACTCCGTCCACTTCCTCCGCTTCTTCCGCTTCCTTCCCTTCCTCCGCTTCGTCAACTTGGCTAATTTCGTCCACTTCCTCCACTTCCTCTGCTTCCTCCGCTTCCTCCACTTCCTCCCCTTCCTCCCCTTCCTCCACTTTGTCGACTTCGTCCACGTCATTTACTTCATCAACTTCGTCCACTTCGTCAACTTCGTCCACTTCGCCCACTTCCTCCAGTTCCCCCACTTCGTCGACTTCGTCCACTTTGCGAACTTCATCCACTTCCTCCACTTCCTCCACTTCCCCCACTTCTTCCACTTCGTCAACTTCGTCCATTTCGTCCACTTCCTCCACTTCCTCCGGCTCATCCGCTTCCTTCGCTTCCTCCTCTTCCTCCGCTTCCTCCACTTACTCCCTTTCTTCCACTTCCTCCACTTCATCCATTTCGCCCACTTCGTCCACTTCCTCCACTTCCTCCACTTCCTCCACTTCGTCAACTTCGTCAGCTTCATCCACTTCCTCTACTTCGTCCACTTCCTCCACTTCGTCAACTTCGTCCACTTCGTCCACTTCGTCCACTTCGTCAACTTCGTCAATTTCGTCAACTTCTTCAATTTCGTCCATTTTGTCCACTTCGTAGACTTCGTGAACTTCGTCCACTTCGTCCACTTCCTTCACTTCCTCCACTTCCTCCACCACCTCCACTTCCTCCACTTCCTCCACTTCCTCCACTTCCTCCACTTCCTCCACTTCGTCCACTTTGTACACTTACTCCACTTCCTCCACTTCCTCCCCTTCCTCCCCTTCCTCCACTTCCTTCGCTTCCTCCGCTTCCTCCTCTTCCTCCACTTCCTCCACGTCGTCCACTTCGTCCACTTCGCCCACTTCCTCCACTTCCTTCACTTTCTCCACTTCCTCCACTTCCTCCGCTCCCTCCACTTCCTCCACTTCCTCCCTTTCCTACACTTCATCCATTTCGCAAACTTCGTCCACTTCGTCCACTTTGTCCACTTCGTCCAGTTCTCCACTTCCTCTGCTTCTTCCGCTTCCTCCGCTTCCTCCCCTTCCTCCCCTTCGTCAACTTTGTCCACTTCGTCTACTTCGTCCACTTCGTAGACTTCGTCCACTTTGTCAACTTCATAGACTTCGTCAACTTCGTCCACTTCGTTCACTTCCTCCATTTCCTCCACTACCTCCACTTCCTCCACTTCCTCCACTTCCTCCACTTCGTACACTTCCTCCCCTTCCTCCCCTTACTCCCCTTCCTGCACTTCCTCCGCTTCCTCCGCTTACTCTGCTTCCTCCACGTCGTCCACTTCGTCCACTTCGTCCACTTCGACCACTTCGCCCACTTCGTCCACTTCCTCCACTTCGTCCAATTGGTCCACTTCGTCCACTTCGTCCACTTCGTCCACTTCGTCCACTTCGTCCACTTCGTCCTCTTCGTGCACTTCGTCCACGTCGTCCACTTTGTCCACTTCGTCCACTTCGTCCACTTCGTCCACTTCGTCCAATTCGTCAACTTTGTCAACTTCCTCCACTTCCTCCACTTCCTCGTCTTCTTCCGCTTCGTCAACTTCGTCCACTTTGCCACTTCCTCCAGTTCCTCCGCTTCGTCCACTTCATCCACTTCCTTCACTTCGTAGACTTCCTCCACTTCCTCCGCTTCCTCCACTTCCTTCGCTTCGTCCGCTTCCTACGCTTCTTCCGCTTCCTCCGCTTCCTCCACTTCGTCAACTTCGTCCACTTCGTCAGCTTCGTCCACTTCGTCCACTTCGTCCACTTCGTCCACTTCGTCAACTTTGTCAACTTCGTCCACGACATCCACTTCCTGCACTTCGTCCAGTTCGCCACTTCGTCACTTCTTACAGTTCCGCAACTTCCTCCACTTTCTCGACTTCCTCCACTTCGTCAACTTCGTCCACTTCGATGACTTCGTCAACTTTGCCAACTTTGTCAACTTCGCCAACTCCGTCTCCTTCGTCCCCTATGTCCACTTCATCCACTTCGTCCACTTCGTCCACTTCATCCACTTCGACCACTTCGACCACTTCGTCAACTCCGTCAACTCCGTCTCCTTCGCTCCCTCCGCTTCCTCCACTTCGTTAACTTCGTCCACTTCGCCACTTGCTCCACTTCTTCCACTTCCTCCACTTCCTCCACTTCCTCCACTCCGTCCACTTCGTCAACTTCTTCAACTTCGTCCACTTCGCCCACGTCGCTCACTTCCTCCACTTCCTGCAGTTGGTCCACTTCGTCCACTTCGTCCACTTCGTCAACTTCGTCCACTTCGTCCACTTTGTCAACTTCGTCCACTTCGTCCACTTCGTCAACGTCATCAACTTCGTCCACTTCGTCCCCTTCCTCCGCTTCATCCGCTTCCTCCACTTCCTCCACTTCGTCCACTTCCTCTCGTTCCTCCACTTCATCCATTTCGCCAACTTCGTCCAGTTCGTCCACTTTGTCCACTTCGTCAACTCCGTCCACCGAGTCCACTTCCTCCACTTCCTCCATTTTGTCCACTTCGTCCACTTCGTACACTTACTCCACTTCCTCCACTTTCTCCACTTCTTCCACATCCTGCACTTCGTCCCTTCCTCCACTTCCTCCGCTTGCTCCGCTTCCTCAACTTCCTACACGTCGTCCACTTCGTCCACTTCGCCTACTTCGCCCACCTCCTCCACTTCGTCCACTTCGTCCAATTGGTCCACCTCATCAACATCGTCCACTTCGTCAACTTCGTCCACTTCGTCCAGTTCGTCCACTTCGTCAAGTGCGTCTAGTTCGTCCAGTTCCTCCACTTTGTCCACTTCCTCCACTTCCTCCACTTCCTCCGCTTTATCCGCTTCATCTGCTTCATCCGCTTCGTCCACTTCCTCCGCTTCGTCAACTTCCTCTCGTTCCTCCACTTGATCCATTTCGCCAACTTCGTCCAGTTCGTCCACTTTGTCCACTTCGTCAACTCCGTCCACCGAGTCCACCTCCTCCGCTTCTTTCGCTTCCTTCCCTTCCTCCACTTCGTGAACTTCGTCCACGTCGTCCACTTGGCCAACTTCGTGAACTTCCTCCACTTCCTCCGCTTCCTCCACTTCGTCCACTTCGTCGACTTCATTTACTTCATCAACTTCGTCCACTTCGTCAACTTCGTCCACTTCGCCTACTTCGCCCACTTGCTCCACTTGTTCCACTTCGTCCACTTCGCGAACTTCATCCACTTCCTCCACTTCCCACACTTCTTCCACTTCGTCAACTTCGTCCAGTTCGTCCACTTCCTCCACTTCCTCCACTTGGTCCACTTTGTCCACTTCCTCCACTTCCTCCACTTCCTTCGCTTCCTCCGTCTCATCCGCTTCCTCCGCTTCCTCCACTTCCTGCGCTTCCTCCACTTGCTCCACTTCCTCCACTTCGTCAACTTCGTCCACTTCGTCCACTGCCTCCACTTCCTCCAATTCGTCCACTTCGTCCACTTTGTCAACTTCGTCAATTTCGTCAACTTCTTCAACTTCGTCGACTTGGTCAACTTCGTCCACTTTGTAGACTTCGTCAACTTTCTCCACTTCCTCCACCACCTCCACTCCCTCCACTTCCTCCACTTCTTCCATTTTGTCCACTTCGTCCACTTCGTACACTTCGTACACTTACTCCACTTCTTCCACTTCCTCCCCTTCCTCCCCTTCCTCCACTTCCTCCCCTTCCTCCGCTTCCTCCACTTCCTCCGCTACCTCCCCTTCCTCCACTTCCTTCACGTCGTCCACTTCGTCCACTTTGCCAACTTCGCCCACTTCGCCCACTTCGCCCACTTCGCCCACTTCCTCCACTTCCTCCACTTCCTCCACTTCGTGCACTTGGTCCACTTCGTCAACTTCCTCCGCTTCGTCAACTTCGTCCACTTCGTCCTCTTCGTCCACTTCGTCCACTTCGTCCACTTCGTCCACTTCGTCCACTTCGTCCACTTCGTCCACTTCGTCAACTTTGTCCACTTCGTCCACTTCCTGCACTTCCTCTGCTTCGTCAACTTCGCCACTTCGACACTTCTTCCACTTTCGCAACTTCCTCCACTTCCTCAACTTCCTCCAGTTCGTCAACTTCTTCCACTTCGTCCACTTCGTCAACTTTGCCAACTTCGTCAACTGTGCCAACTTCGTCAACTTCGTCCACTTCGTCAACTCCGTCAACTTCGGCCACCTCGTCCACTTCCTCTGCTACCTCCGCTTCTTCCGCTTCCTTCCCTTCCTCCACTTCCTCCATTTCATGCATTTCGCCGACTTTGTCCACTTTGTCCACTTCTCCACTTCCTCCGCTTCCTCCTTTTCCTCCCCATCCTCCCCTTCGTCAACATCGTCAACTTCGTCCACTTTGTAGACTTCGTCAACTTTCTCCACTTCCTCCACCACCTCCACTCCCTCCACTTCCTCCACTTCTTCCATTTCGTCCACTTCGTCCACTTCGTACACTTCGTACACTTACTCCACTTCTTCCACTTCCTCCCCTTCCTCCCCTTCCTCCACTTCCTCCCTTTCCTCCGCTTCCTCCACTTCCTCCGCTACCTCCCCTTCCTCCACTTCCTTCACGTCGTCCACTTCGCCCACTTCGCCAACTTCGCCCACTTCGCCCACTTCGCCCACTTCCTCCACTTCCTCCACTTCGTGCACTTGGTCCACTTCGTCAACTTCCTTCGCTTCGTCAACTTCGTCCACTTCGTCCTCTTCGTCCACTTCGTCCACTTTGTCCACTTCGTCCACTTCGTCAACTTTGTCGACTTCGTCCACTTCGTCCACTTCCTGCACTTCCTCTGCTTCGTCAACTTCGCCACTTCGACACTTCTTCCACTTTCGCAACTTCCTCCACTTCCTCAACTTCCTCCAGTTCGTCAACTTCTTCCATTTCGTCCACTTCGTCAACTTTGCCAACTTCGTCAACTTCGTCAACTGTGCCAACTTCGTCAACTTCGTCCACTTCGTCCACTTTGTCCACTTCGTCAACTCCGTCAACTTCGGCCACCTCGTCCACTTCCTCTGCTACCTCCGCTTCTTCCGCTTCCTTCCCTTCCTCCACTTCGTCAACTTCGTCCACTTCGTCCACTTGGCAAACTTCGTCAACTTTGTCAACTTGGCCAACTTAGTCCACTTCCTCCACTTCCTCCACTTCCTCCACTTCTTCCGCTTCATCCGCTTCATCCGCTTCATCCGCTTCCTCCGCTTGCTCCGCTTCCTCCACTTCCTCTCGTTCCTCCGCTTCATCCATTTCACCAACTTCGTCTAGTTCGTCCACTTTCTCCACTTCGTCAACTCCGTCCACCGAGTCCACTTCCTCCGCTTCTTTCGCTTCCTTCCCTTCCTCCACTTCGTCAACTTCGTCCACGTCGTCCACTTGGCGAACTTCGTGAACTTCGTCAACTTGGCCAACTTCGTCCACTTCTCCACTTCCTCCGCTTCCTCCGCTTCCTCCACTACCTCCGCTTCCTCCACTTCCTCCACTTTGTCCACTTCGTCCACTTCATTTACTTCATACACTTCGTCCACTTCGTCAACTTCGTCCACTTCGCGAACTTCATCCACTTCGTCCACTTCGTCCACTTCCTCCACTTCCCCCACTTCTTCCACTTCGTCCAGTTCGTCCACTTCCTCCACTTCCTCCACTTCCTCCACTTCCCCCACTTCTTCTACTTCGTCAACTTCGTCCAGTTCGTCCACTTCCTCCACTTCCTCCACTTCCTCCGCTTCCTTCGCTTCATCCGCTTCCTCCGCTTCCTCCACTTCCTGCTCTTCCTCGACTTCCTCCACTTCATCCATTTCGCGCACTTCGTCCACTTCGTGCACTTCCTCCACTTCCTCCACTTCCTCCACTTCCTCCACTTCGTCAACTTCTTCCACTTCCTCCACTTCCTCCACTTCGTCAACTTCGTCCACTTCGTCAACTTCGTCAATTTCGACAACTTCTTCAACTTCGTCCACTTTGTGACCTTCGTCCACTTCGTAGACTTCATCAACTTTCTCCACTTCCTCCACTTCTTCCACCACCTCAACTCCCTCCATTTCCTCCACTTCGTCCACTTCGTACACTTACTCCATTTCCTCCACTTCCTCCCCTTCCTCCACTTCCTTTGCTTCCTCCGCTTCCTCCACTTCCTCCGCTACCTCCCCTTCCTCCACCTCCTTCACGTCCTCCACTTTGTCCACTTCGTCAACTTCGTCCACTTCCCCCACTTTCTCCGCTTCCTCCACTTCGTTAACTTCGTCCACTTCACCACTTGCTCCACTTCTTCCACTTCCTCCACTTCCTCCACTTCCTCCACTTTCTCCACGTCGTCCACTTCGTCAACTTCTTCAACTTCGTCCACTTCGCCCACTTCCTCCACTTCCTGCACTTCGTCCACTTCGTCAACTTCCTCCACTTCGTCCACTTCGTCAACTTCCTGCAGTTCGTCCACTTCGTCCACTTCGTCAACTTCGTCAACTTCGTCCACTTCGTCCACTTCGTCAACTTCGTCCACTTCGTTTACATCCTCCACTTCCTCCACTACCTCCACTTCCTCCCCTTCCTCCCCTTCCTCCCGTTCCTCCCCTTCCTCACCTTTCGCCGCTTCCTCCGCTTCCTCCGCTTCCTCCATTCCTCCACGTCGTCCACCTCGTCCACTTCGTCCACTTCGCCCACTTCGCCCACTCCCTCCACTTCCTCCACTTCGTCCAATTGGTCCATTTCCTCAACTTCGTCCAATTCCACCACTTCGTCCACTTCGTCAACTTCGTGCACTTCCTCCACTTCCTCCACTTTGTCCACTTCCTCCACTTCCTCCACTTCCTCCGCTTCATCCGCTTCCTCCACTTCCTCCGCTTCCTCCCCTTCCTCCACTTCCTCCATTTCATGCATTTCGCCGACTTTGTCCACTTTGTCCACTTCTCCACTTCCTCCGCTTCCTCCTTTTCCTCCCCATCCTCCCCTTCGTCAACTTCGTCCACTTCGTAGACTTCGACAACATCGTCAACTTCGTCCACTTCGTAGACTTCGTCAACATCGTCCACTTCTTAGACTTTGTCAACTTCGTCCACTTCGTTCACTTCCTCCACTTCCTCCACTACCTCCACTTCCTCCACTTCCTCCACTTCCTCCACTTCGTCCACTTCGTCCACTTCGTCCACTTCGTACACTTCCTCCCCTTCCTCCACTTCCTCTGCTTCCTCCTCTTCCTCCGCTTCCTCCACTTCCTCCACGTCGTCCACTTCGTCCACTACGTCCACTTCGTCCACTTCGTCAACTTCGCCCACTTCGCCCACTTCGCCCACTTCCTTCACTTCTTCCACTTCCTCCACTTCGTTCAATTGGTCCACTTCGTCCACTTCGTAAACTTCGTCCACTTCCTCCACTTCCTCCACCTCGTCAACTTCGTCCACTTCGCCACTTCCTCCAGTTCCTCCTCTTCGTCCACTTCTCCCACTTCGTCCACTTTACCCACTTCGTCCACTTCCTCCACTTCATAGACTTCCTCCACTTCCTCCACTTTCTCCGTTTCCTCCACTTATTCCGCTTCCTCCACTTCGTCGATTTTGTCAACTTCGTCCACCTCGTCCACTTCCTCCACTTCTGCCACTTCTTCCACGTCGTAAACTTCATCCAGTTTTTCCACTTCCTCCACTTTGTCCACTTCCTCCACTTCCTCCGCTTCTTCCGCTTCGTCCACTTCGCCCACTTCCTCCACTTGGCCAACTTCGTCAACTTCGTCAACTAGGCCAACCTAGTCCACTTCCTCCACTTCCTCCGCTTCCTACACTTCGTCCATTTCGTCAACTTCGTCCACTTCCTCCACTTTCGTCACTTCTTCCACTTCGTCAACTTCATCTAGTTCGTCCACTTCCTCCACTTTGTCCACTTCCTCCACTTCCTCCGCTTCCTCCGCTTCATCCGCTTCCTCCGCTTCCTCCCCTTCCTCCGCTTCCTCCACTTCCTCCCCTTCCTCCACTTCATCCATTTCGCCCACTTCGTCCATTTCGTCCACTTTGTCCATTTCGTCCACTTCGTCCAATTCGTCCACTTCCTCCGCTTCCTCCCCTTCCTCCCCTTCGTCCACTTCCTCCGCTTCCTCCGCTTCCTCCCCTTCGTCAACTTCGGCAACTTCGTACACTTCGTCAATTTCGTAGACTTCGTCAACTTCACCAACTTCGTCGACTTCCCCCTCTACCTCCACTTCCTCCACATCGTCAACTTCCTCCACTTCCTCCACTTCGCCCACGTCGTCCAGTTCTTCCACTTCGTCCACTTCGTCAACTTCATCCACTTCGTCCACTTCTTCTACTTCGTCAACTTCGTGTACTTCGTCAACTTCTTCCACTTCCTCCACTACCTCCACTACCTCCACTTCCTCCACTTCCTCCACTTCCTCCACTTTCTCCACTTCGTCAACTTCGTCCACTTCGTCAACTTCGTCCACTTCGCCCATTTCACCCACTTCCTCCCCTTCCACCGCTTCCTCCACTTCGGCACTTCACCACTTCGTCCACTTCCTCCACTTCGTCCACTTCGTCAACTTCCTCCACTTCGTCCACTTCGTCAACTTCCTCCACTTCTTCCACTTCCTCCACTTCCTCCACTTCTTCCTCCACTTCCTCCACTTCCTCCATTTTGTCAATTTCGTCCACTTCGTCAACTTCGTGCAATTCGTCAACATCGTCCACTTCGTCCCTTTCGTCCTCTTCGTCCAAATCGTCCACTTCGTCCAATTTGTCCACTTCGTCCACTTCGTCAACTTCATCCACTTCGTCAACTTCGTCCACTTCGTCAAGTTCATCTAGTTCGTGAACTTTGTCAACTTCGTCTTCTTCCCTCACTTCGCGACTTTGTCCACTTCGTCCACTTCTTCCACTTCGTCAACTTCGTCAACTTCGTCCACTTCTTCTACTTCGTCAACTTCGTTGACTCCGTCACCTTCGTCAACTTCATCCACTTCATCCACTTCTTCTACTTCGTCAACTTCGTCTACTTCGTCACCTTCGTCAATTTCGTCCACTTCCTCCACTACCTCCACTTCCTCCACTTCCACCACTTGCTTCACTTCGTCTACTTTGCCCATTTCACCCACTTCCTCCACTTCCTCCACTTGTCAACTTCGTCAAGTTCATCCACTCTGTCCACTTCTTTCACATCGTTCATTTCGTCAACTTCATCCACTTCGCCACTTTGCCACTTCCTCCACTTCCTCCACTTCGTCAACTTCATCCACTTCGTCCACTTCGTCAACTTCGTCAACTTCATCCACTTCGTCCCCTTCGTCCACATCATCCACTTCGTCCACTTCGTCAACATCGTCCACTTCGTTAACTTCGTCCACTTCGTCAAATTTGTCCACTTCGTCCACTTCCTGCGCTTCTTCAACATCGTCCACTTCGCCACTTCGTCAACTTCGTCCACTTCGTCCACTACCTCCATTTCCTCCACTTCCTCCACTTCCTCGACTTCCTCCACTTCGTCAACTTCATCTCCTTCGTCCACTACGTCAACTTTTCCCACTTCGTCCACTTCGCCAAATCGTCCACTTCCTCCACATCCTGCACTTCCTTCACTTCCTCCACTTCCTCCACTTCCTCCACTTCCTCAACTTCGTCAACTTCGTCCAGCTCGTCCTCTTCGTCCTCTTCGTCAACCTCCTCCACTTCCTCTACTTCGTCTACTTCATCAACTTCGTCAACTTCGTCAACTTCGTCAACTTCGTCCCCTTCGTCCAATTCGTCCACTTCATCAACTTCGTCCACTTCGTCAACTTGGTCAACTTCACCAATTTCATCCACTTCACCCTCTACATCCACTTCCTCCACTTCCTCCACTTCGTCAACTTCGTTCACTTCCTCCACTTCGCCCACTTCCTCCACTTCGTCAACCTCCTCCACTTCCTCCACTTCGTCCACTTCCTCCACTTCTTCCACTTCGTCCACTTCCTCCACTTCCTCCACTTCTTCTTCTACTTCGTCAACTTCGTCACCTTCGTGAACTTCGTCCACTTCCTCCACTACCTCCACTTCCTCCACTTCCCTCACTTCCTCCACTTCCTCGATTTCCTCCACTTCCTGCATTTCCTCCACTTCATCCACTTCTTCCACTTCGTCCACTTCCTCCCCTTCCTCCGCTTCCTCCACTTCCTTCACATCGTTGATTTCGTCAACTTCGTCCACTTCGCCACTTCGCCACTTCGTCCACTTCCTTCACTTCGTCCACTTCCTCCACTTCCTCCACTTCGTCCACTTCGTCAACTTCCTCCACTTCGTCCACTTCGTCAACTTCGTCAACTTCCTCCACTTCCTTCACTTCCTTCACTTCCTCCACTTCCTCCACTTCCTCCACTTCCTCCACTTCCTCCACTTCCTCAATTCATCCACTTCTACCTCCACTTCCTCCACTTGGTCCACTTCGTCAACTTCGTCCACTTCGTCAACTTCGTCCACTTCGTCAACTTCGTCCACATCGTCCACTTCGTCCACTTCGTCAACTTCGTCCACTTCGTGAACTTCATCCAGTTTGTCAACTTTGTCAACTTCGTCCATTTCCTGCACTTCTTCAACTTCGTCCACTTTGTCCACTTCGCCACTTCGTCAACTTCGTCCACTTCGTCCACTTGCTCCCCTTCCTCCACTTCGTCCCCTTCGTCCAGTTCTTCTACTTCGTCCACTTCGACCACTTCGTCCACTTCGTAGACGTCCTCCACTTCGTCCACTTCCTCCACTTCGTCAACTTTGTCCACTTCGTCAACTTCGTCCACTTCCTTCACTTCGTCAACTTTGTCAACTTCGTCCACTTCCTCAAATTCCTCCGCTTCCTCCGCTTCGTCCACTTCGTCCACTTCGTCATCTTCGTCCACTTCGTCCACTTCGTCAACTTCGTCCATTTCGTGCATTTCGTGCACATCGTCAACTTGGTCAACTTCGTAAACTTCGTCAACTTCGTCCACTTCGTCCACTTCGTCAACATCGTCCACTTCCTCCACTTCGTCAACTCCGCCAACTTTGTCCACTTCCTCTACTTCCGCCACTTCGTCCACTTCCTCCACTTTGTCTACTTCATCAAGTTCATCCACTTCCTCCACTACCTCCACTTCCTCCACTTCGTCAACTCCGCCCACTTCGTCCACTTCCCCCACTTCCACCGCTTCCTCCGCTTCGTCCACTTCGTCCACTTCGCCACATCGTTCACTTCCTCCACTTCCTCCACTTTCTCCACTTCCTCCACTTCGTCCACTTCGTCCACTTCTTCAACTTCGTCCACTTCGTACACTTCGTCAACTTCGTCCACCTCGTCCTCTTCGTCCTCTTCCTCCACTTCCTCCACTTCGTCAACTTCGTCAACCTCGTCCACTTCGTGCAATTCGTCCTCTTTGTCCACTTCATCTACTTCGTCAACTTTGTCAACCTCGTCAACTTCACCAACTTCATAGACTTCGTCCACTTCCTCCACTTCCTCCACTTCGTCCACTACCTCCACTTCCTCCCCTTCCTCCGATTCCTCCTCTTCCTCCACTTGCTCCGCTTCCTCCGCTTCGTGAACTTCGTCCACTTCCTCAACTTCCTCCAGTTCGTCAACTTCTTCAACTTCGTCAACTTTGTCCACTTCGTCCACTTCCTCCACTTCCTCCACTTCTTCTACTTCAACTTCAACTTCTTCTTCTTCTTCATCATCTTCTTCTTCTTCTTCTTCTTCTTCATCTTCCACTTCTTCCACTTCGTCTACTTCGTCCAATTCGTCCAATTCGTCTACCTCGACAACTTCGTCCACTTGGTCCTCTTCCTCCACTTCTTCCACTTGGTCCTCTTCCTCCACTTCTTCCACTCGCTCCACTTTCTCCACTTCCTCCACTTCCGCCACTTCCTCCACTTCGTCCACTTCCTCCACTTTGTCAACATCGTCCAAGTGGCCCACTTCTACGACTTGGTCAACTTCGTCCACTCCGTCCACTTCGTCCACTTCTTCTACTTCTTCTTCTTCTTCTTCTTCTTCTTCTTTTTCTTCGACTTCAACCACTTCGTCGACTTCGTCCACTCCGTCCACTTCGTCCACTTCGTTCAATTCATTGACTTCGTCCACTTCGTCAACTTCGTCCACTTCTTCCACTTCCTCCACTTCCTCCACTTTCTCTACTCCCTCCACTTCCTCCACTTCGTCCACTCCGTCCACTTCCTCCACTATCTCCACTTCTTCCACTTCGTCCACTGCATCCACTCCGTCCACTCCATCTGCTTCGTCGACTTCAAGCACTTCCTCCACTTCGTCGACTTGGTCATCTTCGGCACTTCCGCATTTCGTCCACTTCGTGGACTTCCTCCACTTCCTCCACTTCGTTCACTTCCTCCACTTCCTCCACTTTGTCCACCTCATCAACTTCGTCCACTTCGTCAACTTCGTCCACGTCGTCCACTTCGTCCACTTCTTCCACTTCGTCCACTTCATCCACTTCGTCCACTTCGTCTACTTTGTCATCATCGTCCACGTCGTCCACTTCGCCGACTTCGTCCACGCCGTCGACTTCGTCCACTTCTTCTACTTCTTCTTCTTCTTCTTCTTCTTCTTCTTCTTTGACTTCGACCACTTCGTCCAATTCGTTCAATTCATTGACTTCATCCACTTCGTCCACTTCGTCCACTTCGTCCACTTCGTCCACTTCGTCCACTTCGTCCACTTCGTCAACTTCGTCCACTTTCCCTACTCCCTCCACTTCCTCCACTTCGTCCACTCCGTCTACTTCCTCCACTTCCTCCACTTCGTCCGCTTCCTCAACTTCGTCCACCTTGTCCACTTCGTCCACTGCATCCACTCCGTCCACTCCATCCACTTCGTCAACTTCGTCCACTTCCTCCACTTCCTCCACTTCGTCAACTTCGTCCACTTCGTCCACATCGTTACTTCCTCCACTTCCTCCACTTCCTCCGCTTCCTCCCCTTCCTCCACTTCGTCAACTTCGTCAACTTCGTCCACTTCGCCACTTCGCCACTTCGACCACTTCCTCCACTTCCTCTACTTCATCCACTTCGTCCACTTCCTTCGCTTCCACCGCTTCCTCCCCTTCGTCAACTTCGTCCACTTTTCTACTTGGTCCAGTTCCTCCGCTTGCTTCACTTGCTCCATTTCCTCGACTTCCTCCACTTCCTCCACTTCCTCCAGTTCGTCCACTTCCTCCACTTCGTCAACTTCGCCACTTCCTTCACTTTCGCCACTTCCTCCCCTTCATCCACTTTGTCAACATCGTCCACGTGACCTGGTCAACTTCGTCCACTTCCTCCACTTCCTCCTCTTCATCGTCTTCTTCAACTTCGTCAACTTTGCCCACTTCGTCCACTTCCTCCACTTCTTCTACTTCAACTTCAACTTCTTCTTCTTCTTCTTCTTCGTCATCTTCAGCTTCGTCCACTTCGTCCAATTCATCCAATTCGTCTACTTCAACAACCTCGTCCACTTGGTCCAGTTCCTCCACTTCATCCACTCGCTCCACTTCCTCCACTTTATCAACTTTGTCCGCTTCGTCCACTTCCTCAACTTCATCAACCTCGTCCACTTCGTGCACCTTGTCCACTTCGTCCACTTCGTCTACTTCGTGCCACTTCGTCAACTTCGTCCACTTTGTCAACTTGGTCAACTTCGTAAACTTTGTCCACTTTGTCCACTTCGCCCACTTCTTCTACTTCAAGTTCTTCCCCTTCTTCTTCTTCTTCTTCTTCTTCTTCTTGCTCTTCTTCTTTCACTTCGTCCACTTCAGCCACTTCGTCAAGTTCCTCCACTTCCTCCACTCGCTCCACTACCTGCACTTCCTGTAGTTGCTCCTCTTCCTCCACTTACTCTACTTCGTCTACTTCGTCCACTTCGTCCTCTTCTTCCATTTCCTCCACTTCCTCTACCTCTTCCACTTCGTCAACTTCGTTCACTTCGTGAACTTTGTCCAGTTCGTCTACTCCGTCTACTATGTCCAATTCGTCAACTTCGTCTACTTCTTCAACTTCTTCCTCCATTTCGTGCACTTCGTGGACTTCCTCCACTTCCTCCACTTCTTCTACTTCCTCCACTTCGTCAACTTCGTCCACTCCGTCCACTTTGTCAACTTCCTCCACTTCGTCAACTTCGTCTACTTCCTCAACCATCTCAACTACGTCCACTTTGTCCATTTCATCGACTGCGTCCACTCTGTCCACTTCCTCTCCTTCCGCCACTTCCTCCACTTCCTCGACTTCATCCACTTCCTCCACTTCCTCCACTTCGTCAACTTCGTCCGCTTCGTCCACTTCGTCAACCTCGTCCACTTCGTGCACTTTTTCCACTTCTTCCCCTTCTTCCACTTCGTCAACTTCGTCCACTTCCTCCACTTCCTCCACTTCCTCCACTTCCTCCACTTCGTCTAATTCGTCCCCTTCGTCCCCTCCACTTCCTCCTCTCCCTCCACTCCCTGCACTTCCTGTACTTCCTCCACTTCCTCTACTTCCTCTACTTTCTCTACTTCGTCCACTTCGTCCACTTCGTCAACTTCGTGCACTTCCTCCACTTCCTCCACTTCTTCCACTTCCTTCACTTCGTCCAGCTCGTCCACTTCGTCACCTTCGTCCTCTTCGTCAACTTCATCCACTTCGTCTACTTCTTTCACTTCTTCCTCCACTTTCTCCACTTCGTCCACTTCGTTCATTTCCTCCACTTCCTCCACTTCTTCCGCTTTATCCAATTTGTCAACTTCATCTTCTTCGTCCAATTCTTCCACTTTTTCCTCTACTTCCTTTAGTTCCTCCCATTGTTCACTTCCTCCACTTCGTCTAATTCGTCCCCTTGGTCTACTTCCTCCACTTCCTCCACTTCCTCCACTCCCTGCACTTCCTGTACTTCCTCCACTTCCTCCACTTCCTCTACTTCGTCCACTTCGTCCACCTCCTCCAGTTCGTGCACTTCCTCCACTTCCTCCACTCCCTCCACTCCACTTCGTCGACCTCGTCCACCTCGTAAACTTCGTGCACTTCGTCCACTTCGTCTACTTCTTCCACTTCTTCCTCCACTTCCTCCACTTCTTCCACTTTCTCCGATTCGTCAACTTCCTCTACTTCCTTCAGTTCCTCTACTTCCTCCTCTTCCTCCACTTCGTCCACGTTGTCCACATCATCAACCTCGTCCACTTCGTCGAATTCGTCCACTTCCTCCACTTCCTCCATTTCCTCCACTTCCTCACTTCTCACTTATCCACTTCCTCCACTTTGTCCACTTCGTACTCTTCCTCCACTTCCTCCGCTTCGTCAACTTCGTGCACTTCCTCCACTTCCTCCACTTCTTCCACTTCCTTCACTTCGTCCAGCTCGTCCACTTCGTCACCTTCGTCCTCTTCGTCAATTTCATCCACTTCGTCTACTTCTTTCACTTCTTCCTCCACTTTCTCCACTTCGTCCACTTCGTTCACTTCCCCCACTTCCTCCACTTCTTCCGCTTTATCCAATTCGTCAAATTCATCTTCTTCGTCCAATTCATCCACTTTTTCCTCTACTTCCTTTAGTTTCTCCCTTCGTTCAGTTCCTCCACTTCGTCTAATTCGTCCCCTTGGTCTACTTCCTCCACTTCCTCCGCTTCCTGCGCTTCCTCCGCTTCGTCAACTTCGTCATCTTCGTAAACTTCGTCCACTTCCTCCACTTCCTCCACTCCGTCCACTTTGTCAACTTCGTCAACTTCGCCCACTTCCACGACTTCCTCTACTTCGCCTACTTCCTCCACTTCCTCCAGTTCGTCAACTTTCTCCACTTCGTCCACTTCGTCCACTTCCTCCACTTCCTCAACTTCTTCCAATTCTTGCCCTTCCTAAACTTCGTCCACTTCCTCCACCATGTCCACTTCGTCCACTTCGTCAACTTCGTAAACTTCCTCCACTTCCTCCGCTTCCTTCGCTTCCTCCGCATCGTCTAATTCGTCCATTTCCTCCAGTTTCTCCACTTCCTCCGCTTCCTCTACTTTCTTCGCTTTCTCCGCTTCGTCCACTTCGTCCACTTCCTCCTCTTCGTCCACTAACTCCACTTCCTCCACTTCCTCCACTTCGTCAACTTCCTCAACTTCCTCCACTTCCTCCACTTCCTCCACTTCCTCCACTTCGTCCATTTCGTCCACTTCGTCAACTTCGTACACTTCCACCACTTCCTCCACTTCCTCCACTTCCTCCACTTGCTTCACTTGTTCCGCTTCGTCAACTTCGTCAACTTCGTCCACTTCGTCCACTTCGTCCACTTCGTCAACTTCCTCCACGTCCTCCGCTTCCTTCACTTCCTCCGCTTCGTCCACTTCGTCAACTTCGTCAACTTCTTCCACTTCGCCACTTCTCCACATCCTCCACCTCCTGCACTTCCTCCACTACCTCCACTTCCTTCACTTCGTCAACTTCTTCCACTTCGTCCACTTCGTCAACTTCTTCCACTTCGTCCACTTCGTCAACTTCGTTCACTTCGTCAACTTCTATAACTTCTTGCACTTCGTCCACTTCTTCTAGTTCAGCTTCCTCTTCTTCTTCTTCTTCTTCTTCTTCTTCTTCTTCTTCTTATTCTTCTTCTTCTTCTTTTACTTCATCCACTTCGTCCAACTGATCGACTTCGTCCACTTCATCTAGTTCGTCAACTTCGTCCACTTCCTCCACTTCGCCCACTACCTCAACTTCGTCCACTCCCTCCACTTCCTCCATTTCCTTCACTTCCTCCACTTCCTCCATTTTATCCACTTCGTCCACTTCATCCATGTCGTCCACTTCGTCCACTTCGTCAAGTTCGTCCACTTTGTCAACTTCGTCCACATCTTCTAATTCGTCAACTTCATCTACTTCGTCAACTTCTTCTAGCTGTCCACTTCCTCCACTTCCACCACTTCCTCCACTTCCTCCACTTTCTCCACTTCGTCCACTTCGTCCATTTCGTCCACTTCGTCAAATTCGTCCACTTCGTCCACTTCCTCCGCGTCGTCAACTTCTTCCATTTCCTCCACTTGCCACCACTTCCTTCATTTCATCAACTTCGTCAACTTCGTCCACTTCGTCCACTTCGTCGACTTGCACCACTTCCTCCACTTCCTCCACTTCCTCCACTTCCTTCACTTCCCCCACTTCCTCCACTTCCTCCACTTCCTCTAGTTCGTCAATTTTATCAGCTTCGTCCACTTCCTCCACTTCATCCACTTCGTCAACTTCATACACTTCTTCCACTTCCTCCACTTCGTCCACTTTGTCCACTTCGCCAACTTCGCCCACTTCGCCCACTTCGTCCACTTCGTCACTTCGTCCACTTCGTCCACTTCGTCCACTTCGTCCACTTCGCCAACTTCGCCCACTTCGCCCACTTCGTCCACTTCGTCAACTTCCTCCACATCGTTCACTTTGTCAACTTCGCCAACTTCGTCAACTTCGTCCACTTCGCCCACTTCGCCCACTTCCCTCCCGTTCTTCCACTTCCTCCACTTCGTCCACTTCCTCCACTTTGTACACATCGTCCAAGTGGCCCACTTCTACGACTTGGTCAACTTCGTCCACTCCGTCCACTTCGTCCACTTCTTCTACTTCTTCTTGTTGTTCTTCTTCTTCTTCTTTTTCTTCGACTTCAACCACTTCGTCGACTTCGTCCACTTCGTCCACTTCGTTCAATTCATTGACTTCGTCCACTTCGTCAACTTCGTCCACTTCTTCCACTTCCTCCACTTTCTCTACTCCCTCCACTTCCTCCACTTCGTCCACTCCGTCCACTTCCTCCACTATCTCCACTTCTTCCACTTCGCCCACTGCATCCACTCCGTCCACTCCATCTGCTTCGTCGACTTCAAGCACTTCCTCCACTTCGTCGACTTGGTCATCTTCGGCACTTCCGCATTTCGTCCACTTCGTGGACTTCCTCCACTTCCTCCACTTCGTTCACTTCCTCCACTTCCTCCACTTTGTCCACCTCATCAACTTCGTCCACCTCGTCAACTTCGTCCACTTCGTCCACGTCGTCCACTTCTTCCACTTCGTCCACTTCATCCACTTCGTCCACTTCGTCTACTTTGTCATCATCGTCCACGTCGTCCACTTCGCCGACTTCGTCCATGCCGTCCACTTCGTCCACTTCTTCTACTTCTTCGTCTTCTTCTTCTTCTTCTTCTTTGACTTCGACCACTTCGTCCAATTCGTTCAATTCATTGACTTCATCCACTTCGTCCACTTCGTCCACTTCGTCCACTTCGTCCACTTCGTCAACTTCGTCCACTTTCCCTACTCCCTCCACTTCCTCCACTTCGTCCACTCCGTCTACTTCCTCCACTTCCTCCACTTCGTCCGCTTCCTCAACTTCGTCCACCTTGTCCACTTCGTCCACTGCATCCACTCCATCCACTTCGTCAACTTCGTCCACTTCCTCCACTTCCTCCACTTCGTCAACTTCGTCCACTTCGTCCACATCGTTACTTCCTCCACTTCCTCCACTTCCTCCGCTTCCTCCCCTTCCTCCACTTCGTCAACTTCGACAACTTCGTCCACTTTGCCACTTCGCCACTTCGACCACTTCCTCCACTTCCTCTACTTCATCCACTTCGTCCACTTCCTTCGCTTCCACCGCTTCCTCCCCTTCGTCAACTTCGTCCACTTTTCTACTTGGTCCAGTTCCTCCGCTTGCTTCACTTGCTCCATTTCCTCGACTTCCTCCACTTCCTCCACTTCCTCCACTTCCTCCAGTTCGTCCACTTCGTCCACTTCCTCCACTTCGTCAACTTCGTCAACTTCGCCACTTCCTTCACTTTCGCCACTTCCTCCCCTTCATCCACTTTGTCAACATCGTCCACGTGACCTGGTCAACTTCGTCCACTTCCTCCACTTCCTCCACTTCCTCCTCTTCATCGTCTTCTTCAACTTCGTCAACTTTGCCCACTTCGTCCACTTCCTCCACTTCTTCTACTTCAACTTCAACTTCTTCTTCTTCTTCTTCTTCGTCATCTTCAGCTTCGTCCACTTCGTCCACTTCGTCTACTTCGTCCACTTCGTCAACTTCGTCCACTTTGTCAACTTGGTCAACTTCGTAAACTTTGTCCACTTTGTCCACTTCGCCCACTTCTTCTACTTCAAGTTCTTCCCCTTCTTCTTCTTCTTCTTCTTCTTCTTCTTGCTCTTCTTCTTTCACTTCGTCCACTTCAGCCACTTCGTCAAGTTCCTCCACTTCCTCCACTCGCTCCACTGCCTGCACTTCCTGTAGTTGCTCCTCTTCCTCCACTTACTCTACTTCGTCTACTTCGTCCACTTCGTCCTCTTCTTCCATTTCCTCCACTTCCTCTACCTCTTCCACTTCGTCAACTTCGTTCACTTCGTGAACTTTGTCCAGTTCGTCTACTCCGTCTACTATGTCCAATTCGTCAACTTCGTCTACTTCTTCAACTTCTTCCTCCATTTCGTGCACTTCGTGGACTTCCTCCACTTCCTCCACTTCTTCTACTTCCTTCCACTTCGTCAACTTCGTCCACTCCGTCCACTTTGTCAACTTCCTCCACTTCGTCAACTTCGTCTACTTCCTCAACCATCTCAACTACGTCCACTTTGTCCATTTCATCGACTGCGTCCACTCTGTCCACTTCCTCTCCTTCCGCCACTTCCTCCACTTCCTCGACTTCATCCACTTCCTCCACTTCCTCCACTTCGTCAACTTCGTCTGCTTCGTCCACTTCGTCAACCTCGTCCACTTCCTTCACTTTTTCCACTTCTTCCACTTCGTCCACTTCGTCAACTTCGTCCACTTCCTCCACTTCCTCCACTTCCTCCACTTCCTCCACTTCCTCCACTTCGTCTAATTCGTCCCCTTCGTCCCCTCCACTTCCTCCACTCCCTCCACTCCCTGCACTTCCTGTACTTCCTCCACTTCCTCTACTTCCTCTACTTCCTCTACTTCATCCACTTCGTCCACTTCGTCCACTTCGTCCACTTCGTCAACTTCGTGCACTTCCTCTACTTCCTCCACTTCTTCCACTTCCTTCACTTCGTCCAGCTCGTCCACTTCGTCACCTTCGTCCTCTTCGTCAACTTCATCCACTTCGTCTACTTCTTTCACTTCTTCCTCCACTTTCTCCACTTCGTCCACTTCGTTCATTTCCTCCACTTCCTCCACTTCTTCCGCTTTATCCAATTTGTCAACTTCATCTTCTTCGTCCAATTCTTCCACTTTTTCCTCTACTTCCTTTAGTTCCTCCCATTGTTCACTTCCTCCACTTCGTCTAATTCGTCCCCTTGGTCTACTTCCTCCACTTCCTCCACTTCCTCCACTCCCTGTACTTCCTCCACCTCCGCCACTTCCTCTACTTCGTCCACCTCCTCCAGTTCGTGCACTTCCTCCACTTCCTCCACTCCTTCCACTCCACTTCGTCGACCTCGTCCACCTCGTAAACTTCGTGCACTTCGTCCACTTCGTCTACTTCTTCCACTTCTTCCTCCACTTCCTCCACTTCTTCCACTTTCTCCGATTGGTCAACTTCCTCTACTTCCTTCAGTTCCTCTACTTCCTCCTCTTCCTCCACTTCGTCCACGTTGTCCACATCATCAACCTCGTCCACTTCGTCGAATTCGTCCACTTCCTCCATTTCCTCCACTTCCTCCACTTCCTTCACTTTATCCACTTCCTCCACTTCCTCCACTTTGTCCACTTCGTACTCTTCTCCACTTCCTCCGCTTCGTCAACTTCGTGCACTTCCTCCACTTCCTCCACTTCTTCCACTTCCTTATCTTCGTCCAGCTCGTCCACTTCGTCACCTTCGTCCTCTTCGTCAATTTCATCCACTTCGTCTACTTCTTTCACTTCTTCCTCCACTTTCTCCACTTCGTCCACTTCGTCCACTTCGTTCACTTCCCCCACTTCCTCCACTTCTTCCGCTTTATCCAATTCGTCAAATTCATCTTCTTCGTCCAATTCATCCACTTTTTCCTCTACTTCCTTTAGTTTCTCCCTTCGTTCAGTTCCTCCACTTCGTCTAATTCGTCCCCTTGGTCTACTTCCTCCACTTCCTCCGCTTCCTGCGCTTCCTCCGCTTCGTCAACTTCGTCATCTTCGTAAACTTCGTCCACTTCCTCCACTTCCTCCACTCCGTCCACTTTGTCAACTTCGTCAACTTCGCCCACTTCCACGACTTCCTCTACTTCGCCTACTTCCTCCACTTCCTCCACTTCCTCCACTTCCTCCAGTTCGTCAACTTTCTCCACTTCGTCCACTTCCTCCACTTCCTCAACTTCTTCCAATTCTTGCCCTTCCTAAACTTCGTCCACTTCCTCCACCATGTCCACTTCGTCCACTTCGTCAACTTCGTAAACTTCCTCCACTTCCTCCGCTTCCTTCGCTTCCTCCGCATCGTCTAATTCGTCCATTTCCTCCAGTTTCTCCACTTCCTCCGCTTCCTCTACTTTCTTCGCTTTCTCCGCTTCGTCCACTTCGTCCACTTCCTCCACTTCCTCCACTAACTCCACTTCCTCCACTTCCTCCACTTCGTCAACTTCCTCAACTTCCTCCACTTCCTCCACTTCCTCCACTTCCTCCACTTCCTCCACTTCGTCCATTTCGTCCACTTCGTCAACTTCGTACACTTCCACCACTTCCTCCACTTCCTCCACTTCCTCCACTTGCTTCACTTGTTCCGCTTCGTCAACTTCGTCAACTTCGTCAACTTCGTCCACTTCGTCCACTTCGTCAACTTCCTCCACGTCCTCCGCTTCCTTCACTTCGCCACTTCTCCACATCCTCCACCTCCTGCACTTCCTCCACTTCCTCCACTACCTCCACTTCCTTCACTTCGTCAACTTCTTCCACTTCGTCCACTTCGTCAACTTCGTTCACTTCGTCAACTTCTATAACTTCTTGCACTTCGTCCACTTCTTCTAGTTCAACTTCCTCTTCTTCTTCTTCTTCTTCTTCTTCTTCTTCTTCTTCTTCTTCTTCTTCTTCTTCTTCTTCTTCTTCTTCTTCTTCTTCTTCTTATTCTTCTTCTTCTTCTTTTACTTCATCCACTTCGTCCAACTGATCGACTTCGTCCACTTCATCTAGTTCGTCAACTTCGTCCACTTCCTCCACTTCGCCCACTACCTCAACTTCGTCCACTCCCTCCACTTCCTCCATTTCCTTCACTTCCTCCACTTCCTCCATTTTATCCACTTCGTCCACTTCATCCATGTCGTCCACTTCGTCCACTTCGTGAAGTTCGTCCACTTCGTCCACTTTGTCAACTTCGTCCACATCTTCTAATTCGTCAACTTCATCTACTTCGTCAACTTCTTCTAGCTGTCCACTTCCTCCACTTCCACCACTTCCTCCACTTCCTCCACTTTCTCCACTTCGTCCACTTCGTCCATTTCGTCCACTTCGTCAAATTCGTCCACTTCGTCCACTTCCTCCGCGTCGTCAACTTCTTCCATTTCCTCCACTTCCACCACTTCCTTCATTTCATCAACTTCGTCAACTTCGTCCACTTCGTCCACTTCGTCGACTTGCACCACTTCCTCCACTTCCTCCACTTCCTCCACTTCCTTCACTTCCCCCACTTCCTCCACTTCCTCCACTTCCTCTAGTTCGTCAATTTTATCAGCTTCGTCCACTTCCTCCACTTCATCCACTTTGTCAACTTCATACACTTCTTCCACTTCCTCCACTTCGTCCACTTTGTCCACTTCGCCAACTTCGCCCACTTCGCCCACTTCGTCCACTTCGTCCACTTCGTCCACTTCGCCAACTTCGCCCACTTCGCCCACTTCGTCCACTTCATAAACTTCCTCCACATCGTCCACTTTGTCAACTTCGCCAACTTCGTCAACTTCGTCCACTTCGCCCACTTCGCCCACTTCCCTCCCCTTCTTCCACTTCCTCCACTTCCTCCACTTCGTCCATTTCGTCCATTTCGTCAACTTCGTACGCTTCCTCCACTTCCTCCACTTCGTCAACTTCGTCCACTTCCACCGCTTCCTCCGCTTCCTGCGCTTGCTCCGCCTCCTCCGCTTCGTCAACTTCTTCAACTTCGTCCACTTCGCAACTTCCTCCACTTCTTCCACTTCCCCCACTTCGTCCACTCCGTCCACTCTGTCCACTTCATCCAATCATCCAGTTCGTCCACTTAGTCAACTTCGCCCACTTCGCCCACTTCGCTCACTTCCTCCACTTCCTCCACATCGTCCACTTCCTCCACTTCGTCCACTTCGTCCACTACGTCAACTTCCTCCACTTCCTCGAGTTCGTCAACTTTGTCAACTTCGTCCACTTTGTCCACTTCCTCCACTTTGTCCACTTCGTCAACTTTATACACTTCGTCCACTTCGTCAACTTCCTCCACTTCCTCCACCATTCATCACTTTGTCCACTTTGTCCACTTCTTCCTTCACTACGTCCACTTCCTCCACTTCCACCACTTCCTCCACTTCCTCCACTTTCTCCACTTCGTCCACTTCGTCCATTTCGTCCATTTCGTCTGCTTCGTCAAATTCGTCCACTTCGTCCACTTTGTCAGCTTCCTCCACTTCGTCTAATTCGTCAACTTCGTCCACTTCCTCGACCATCTCAACTACGTCCACTTCGTTCTTGTCATCGACTTCGTCCACTGCGTCCACTCTGTCTACTTCCTCCCCTTCCGCCACGTCAACATCGCAACTTTGTCCACTTCGTCAACTTCCTCAACTTAATCAACTTCGTCCACTTCCTCCACTTCGCCAATTCGTCCACTTCGTCTACTTCGTCCACTTCTTCCACCACTTCATCGACTGCCTCAAGTTCCTCCACTTCGTCCAGTTCCTCCACTTCCTCCACTTCGTCGACTTCGTCCACTTCGTCCACTTCATCAACCTCATCCACTTCGTCCACTTCGTCCACTTCATCCACTTCCTCCACTTCGTCAAATTTGTCAACTTCTTCAACCTCGTCAACATTGTCCATTTCCTCCGCTTCTTCTACTTCAACTTCTACTTCTTCATCTTCTTCTTCCACTTTGTCCCCTTCGTCCACTCGTCTACTTCGACAACTTCGTCCACTTCCTACACTCGGTCCACTTTCTCCACTTGCTTCACTTCATCCACTTCCTCCACATCCTAAACTTCGTCCACTTCGTCAACATCGTCCACTTCCTCCACTTCGTCAAGTTCGTCAACTTCGTCAATCTCGACAACTTTGTCCACTTCGTCCACTTCCTCCACTTCTTCTACTTCAACTTCTTCTTCTTCTTGTTCTTCTTGTTCCACTTCGTCCCGTTCGTCCACTTCGTCCAATTCGTCCAATTCATCTACTTCGACAACTACATCCACTTCCTCCACTCGCTCCACTCAAGGCACTTTCTCCACTTCCTCCACTTCGTCCACTTCGTCAACATCGTCCACTTCGTCTACTTCGTCCACTTCTTCTACTTCAACTTCTTCTTCTTCTTCTTCTTCTTCTTCTTCTACCACTTCATCCACTTTGTCAAATTCCTCCAATTCGTCCAATTCAACGACTTCCTCCACTTCCTCCCCTTCCTCCACTTCCTCCTCTCCCTCCACCTCCTCCACTTCGTCCACTTCCTCCACTTCCTCCACTTTCTCCACTTCGTCCACTTCTTCCACTTCGTCCACTTCATCCAGTTCGTCAACTTTCTCAACTTCATCAACTTCGTCCACTTCCTCCACTTCGTCCAATTCGCTCGCTTCGTATACTTCGTCCATTTCTTCCAGCACTTCCTCCACTACCTCAAGTTCCTCCACTTCGTCCAGTTCCTCCACTTCCTCCACTTCGTCCACTTCGGCCACTTCGTCTACATGGTCCTCTTTGTCAACTTCGTCCACTTCGTCAACCTCGTCCACTTCGTTAATTTCGTCAACTTCTTCAATCTCGTCAACATTGTCCACTTTGTCCACTTCCTACACGTCTTCTGCTTGAACTTCTTCTTCTTCTCTTCCACTTCGTCCGCTTCGTCTACTTCGCCCAATTCGTTCAATTCGTCCAATTCGTCCAATTCGTCTACTTCGACAACTTCGTCCACTTCCTCCACTCGGTCCACTTTCTCCACTTGCTCCACTTCGTCCACTTTCTAAACTTCGTCCACTTCGTCCACTTCGTCAACTTCTTCCACTTCGTCCACTTCTTTTTCTTCTTCTTGTTCTTTTTTTCTTCTTCTTCTACTTCCTCCACTTGGTCCAATTCGTCCAATTCATCGACTTCGCCCACTTGGTCAATATTGTCCACTTCGTCAACTTCATCAACTTCGTTAACTTCGTCCAATTCGTCC
>NC_142167.1:56608298-56673528 GCF_029865625.1 Vigna umbellata | reverse complement strand
AATGAGGAAGCGAGGAAGTGGAGGAAGTTGCGAAGTTTAGAAGTGACGAAGTGGCGAAGAGGGACGAAGGGGAGGAAGGGACGAAGTTGACAAAGTTGACGAAGTGGACGAAGTGGAGCAAGCGGAGGAAGCGGAGGAAGCGGAGGAAGTCTACGAAGTGGAGGAAGTGGATGAAGTGGATGAACCGGAGGAATGGAGGAAGTGGCAAAAGTGGACGAAGTTGACGAAGCGGAGGAAGCTGGGAGAAGTGGACGAAGTGGAGGAAGTGGACGAAGTGGAGGAAGTTGACAAAGTTGACGAATTGGACGAAGTTGACGAAGTGGATGAAGTGGACAAAGTGGACGAAGTGGACGACGTGGAGGAAGTGGAGGAAGTGGGTGAAGTGGGCGAAGTGGACGAAGTTGACGAAGTGGAGGAAGTGGACGACGTGGAGGAAGTGGAGGAAGCAGAGGAAGCGGAGGAAGTAGAGGAAGGGGAGGAAGCGGAGGAAGCGAAGGAAGTGGAGGAAGGGGAGGAAGGGGAGGAAGTGGAGGAAGTGGAGTAAGTATACGAAGTGGAGGAAGTGGAGGAAGCGGAGGAAGTGGAGGAAGTGGAGGAAGTGGAGGTGGTGGAGGAAGTGGAGGAAGTGAACGAAGTGGACGAAGTTGACGAAGTCTACAAAGTGGACAAAATGGACGAAATTGAAGAAGTTGACGAAATTGACGAAGTTGACGAAGTGGACGAAGTGGACGAAGTTGACGAAGTGGGGGAAGTGGACGAAGTAGAGGAATTGGACGAACCTAACGAAGTTGACGAAGTGGGCGAAATGGATGAAGTGGAGGAAGAGGAAGAAAGGGAGTAAGTGGAGGAAGCGGAGGAAGAGGAGGAAGCGAAGGAAGCGGAGGAAGCGGATGAGCTGGAGGAAGTGGAGGAAGTGGACAAAGTGGAGGAAGTGGAGGAAGTGGACGAAATGGAGGAAGTTGACGAAGTGGAAGAAGTGGGGGAAGTGGAGGAAGTGGAGGAAGTGGATGAAGTTCGCAAAGTGGACGAAGTCGACTGAGTGGGGGAACTGGAGGAAGTGGGCGAAGTGGACGAAGTTGACGAAGTGGACGAAGTGGACGAAGTTGATGAAGTAAATGACGTGGACGAAGTCGTTAAAGTGGAGGAAGGGGCGGAAGGGGAGGAAGTGGAGGAAGCGGAGGAAGCAGAGGAAGTGGAGGAAGTGGACGAAATTAGCCAAATTGACGAAGTTCGCCATGTGGACGACGTGGATGAAGTGGACGAAGTTGACGAAGCGGAGGAAGGGAAGGAAGCGAAAGAAGCGGAGGAAGTGGACGGAGTTGACGGAGTTGACGAAGTGAATTAAGTGGACGAAGTGGATGAAGTGGATGAAGTGGACGAACGGGACGAAGGGGACGAAGGGGACGAAGTTGGCCAAGTTGACGAAGTTGGCAAAGTTGACGAATTGATCGAAGTGGACAAAGTGGACGAAGTTGACGAAATGGAGGAAGTCGAGGAAGTGGAGGAAGTTGCGGAAGTGTAAGAAGTGACGAAGTGGCGAAGAGGACGAAGCGGAGGAAGTGGACGAAGTTGACAAAGTTGACGAAGTGGACGAAGTGGAGCAAGCGGACGAAGCGTAGGAAGCGTACGAAGTGGAGGAAGCGGAGGAAGTGGAGGAAGCGGAGGAAGTGGAGGAAGTCTACGAAGTGGAGGAAGTGGATGAAGTGGATGAAGCGGAGGAATTGGAGGAAGTGGCAAAGTGGACGAAGTTGACGAAGCGGAGGAAGTGGACGAAGTGGAGGAAGTGGACGAAGTGGAGGAAGTTGACAAAGTTGACGAATTGGACGAAGTTGACGAAGTGGATGAAGTGGACGAAGTTGACGAAGTTGACGAAGTGGAGGAAGTGGACGACGTGGAGGAAGCAGAGGAAGCGGAGGAAGTGGAGGAAGGGGCGGAAGCGGAGGAAGCGAAGGAAGTGGAGGAAGGGGAGGAAGGGGAGGAAGTGGAGGAAGTGGAGTAAGTGGACGAAGTGGAGGAAGTGGAGGAAGTGGAGGAAGTGGAGGTGGTGGGGGAAGTGGAGGAAGTGAACGAAGTGCACGAAGTGGACGAAGTTGACGACGAAGTGGACGAAATTGAAGAAGTTGACGAAGTGGACGAAGTGGACGAAGTTGACGAAGTGCACGAAGTAGGGGAAGTGGACGAAGCTGACGAAGTTGACGAAGTGGAGGAAGTGGAGGAAGTGGGCGAAATGGATGAAGTGGAGGAAGTGGAAGAAAGGGAGTAAGTGGAGGAAGCGGAGGAAGAGGAGGAAGCGAAGGAAGCGGATGAGTCGGAGGAAGTGGAGGAAGTGGACAAAGTGGAGGAAGTGGAGGAAGTGGACGAAATGGAGGAAGTCGAGGAAGTGGAGGAAGTTGCGGAAGTGTAAGAAGTGACGAAGTGGCGAAGAGGACGAAGCGGAGGAAGTGGACGAAGTTGACAAAGTTGACGAAGTGGACGAAGTGAAGCAAGCGGAGGAAGCGTAGGAAGCGGACGAAGCGAAGGAAGTGGAGGAAGCGGAGGAAGCGGAGGAAGCGGAGGAAGTGGAGGAAGTGGAGGAAGTGGACGAAGTGGAGGAAGTCTACGAAGTGGAGGAAGTGGATGAAGTGGATGAAGCGGAGGAATTGGAGGAAGTGGCAAAGTGGACGAAGTTGACGAAGCGGAGGAAGCGGAGGAAGTGGACGAAGTGGAGGAAGTGGACGAAGTGAAGGAAGTTCACAAAGTTGACGAATTGGACGAAGTTGACGAAGTGGATGAAGTGGACAAAGTGGACGAAGTGGACGACGTGGAGGAAGTGGACGAAGAGGACGAAATGGACGAAGTGGACCAATTGGACGAAGTGGAGGAAGTGGAGGAAGTGGGTGAAGTGGGCGAAGTGGACGAAGTTGACGAAGTGGAGGAAGTGGACGACGTGGAGGAAGTGGAGGAAGCAGAGGAAGCGGAGGAAGCGGAGGAAAGGGAGGAAGGGGAGGTAGGGGAGGAAGTGTACGAAGTGGACGAAGTGGAGGAAGTTGAGGAAGTGGAGGTACTGGAGGAAATGGACAACGTGAACGAAGTGGAGGACGTGGAGGAAGTGGAGGTGGTGGAGGAAGTGGAGGAAGTGAACGAAGTGGACGAAGTTGACGAAGTTGACGAAGTTTACGAAGTGGACAAAATGGACGAAATTGAAGAAGTTGACGAAATTGACGAAGTTGACGAAGTGGACGAAGTTGACGAAGTGGAGGAAGTGGACGAAGTAGAGGAAGTGGACGAAGCTGACGAAGTTGACGAAGTGGAGGAAGTGGACGAAGTGGACGAAGTGGGCGAAATGGATGAAGTGGAGGAAGTGGAAGAAAGGGAGTAAGTGGAGGAAGCGGAGGAAGAGGAGGAAGCGAAGGAAGCGGGTGAGCCGAAGGAAGTGGAGGAAGTGGAGGAAGTGGACGAAATGGACGAAGTTGATGAAGTGGAAGAAGTGGGGGAAGTGGAGGAAGTGGAGGAAGTGGATGAAGTTCGCAAAGTGGACGAAGTCGACGAAGTGGGGGAACTGGAGGAAGTGGGCGAAGTGGACGAAGTTGACGAAGTGGACGAAGTTGATGAAGTAAATGACGTGGACGAAGTCGACAAAGTGGAGGAAGGGGAGGAAGGGGAGGAAGTGGAGGAAGCGGAGGAAGCAGAGGAAGTGGAGGAAGTGGACGAAATTAGCCAAGTTGACGAAGTTCGCCATGTGGACGACGTGGATGAAGTGGACGAAGTTGACGAAGCGGAAGAAGGGAAGGAAGCGGAGGAAGTGGACGGAGTTGACGGAGTTGACGAAGTGGATGAAGTGGACGAAGGGGACGAAGGGGACGAAGGGGACGAAGTTGGCCAAGTTGACGAAGTTGGCAAAGTTGATGAATTGATCGAAGTGGACAAAGTGGACGAAGTTGACGAAATGGAGGAAGTCGAGGAAGTGGAGGAAGTTGCCGAAGTGTAAGAAGTGACGAAGTGGCGAAGAGGACGAAGCGGAGGAAGTGGACGAAGTTGACGAAGTGGACGAAGTGGAGCAAGCGTAGGAAGCGGACGAAGCGAAGGAAGTGGAGGAAGCGGAGGAAGCAGAGGAAGCGGAGGAAGCGGAGGAAGTGGACGAAGTGGACGAAGTGGAGGAAGTCTACGAAGTGGAGGAAGTGGATGAATGGATGAAGCGGAGGAAGTGGCAAAGTGGACGAAGTTGACGAAGCGGAGGAAGCGGTGGAAGTGGACGAAGTGGAGGAAGTGGACGAAGTGGAGGAAGTTGACAAAGTTGACGAATTGGACGAAGTTGACGAAGTGGACGAAGTGGACAAAGTGGAGGAAGTGGACAACGTGGAGGAAGTGGACCAATTGGACGAAGTGGAGGAAGTGGATGAAGTGGGTGAAGTGGGCGAAGTTGACGAAGTGGAGGAAGTGGACGACGTGGAGGAAGTGGAGGAAATAGAGGAAGCGGAGGAAGTGGAGGAAGGGGAGGAAGTGGAGGAAGTGGAGTAAGTGTACAAAGTGGACGAAGTGGAGGAACTGGAGGAAGTGGAGGTGGTGGAGGAAGTGGAGGAGGTGAACGAAGTTGACGAAGTTGACGAAGTCTAAGAAGTGGACGAAGTGGACAAAGTGGACGAAGTTGAAGAAGTTGACGAAATTGACGAAGTTGACGAAGTGCCCGAGGTAGACGAAGTGGACGAAGTGGCGAAATGGATGAAGAGGAGGAAGTGGAGGAAAGGGAGGAAGTGGAGGAAGCGGAGGAAGTGGAGGATGCGGAGGAAGCGGATGAAGCGGAGGAAGCGGAGGAAGTGGAGGAAGTGGACAAAGTGAAGGAAGTGGAGGAAGTAGACGAACTGGACGAAGTTGGCGAAGTGGAAGAAGTGGCGGAAGTGGATGAAGTGGATTAAGTTTGCGAAGTGGACGAAGTGGATGATGTGGAGGAAGTGGAGGAAGTGGGCGAATTGGACGAAGTGGACGAAGTTGATAAAGTAAATGAAGCGGACGAAGTGGACAAAGTGGAGGAAGTGGAGGAAGCGGAGGAAGGGGAGGAAGCGGAGGAAGCGGAGGAAGTGGAGGAAGTGGACGAAGTTGGCCAAGTTGACGAAGTTCACGAAGTTCGCCAAGTGCACGACGTGGACAAAGTGAACGAAGTTGACGAAGTGGAGGAAGGGAACGAAGCGGAAGAAGCGGAGGAAGTGGACGAGGTGGACGGAGTTGACGAAGTGGACAAAGTGGACAAACTGAACGAAGTTGGCGAAATGGATGAAGTGGAGGAACGGGAGGAAGTGGACGAAGCGGAGGAAGCGGATGAAGCGGAGGAAGTGGAGTAAGTTGAGGAAGTGGACAAAGTGGAGGAAGGGTAGGAACTGGACGAACTGGACGAAGTTGACAAAGTGGAAGAAGTGGAGGAAGCGGACGAAGTGGACGAAGTTGACGAAGTGGAGGAAGAGGAGAAAGTGTAGGAAGTGGACGAAGTTGACGAAATGGACGACGTTGACGAAGTGGACAAATTGGACGAAGTGGAGGAAGTGGAGGAAAGGCGGGAGGTGGGCGAAGTGGGCGAAATGGACGACGTGGAGGAAGTTGAGGAAGCGAAGGAAGCGGAGGAAGTGGAGGAAGGGGAGGAAGTGCAGGAAGTTGAAGAAGTGGAGGAACTGGAGGAAGTGGACGAATCGAAGGAAGCGAAGGAAGTGGAGGAAGTGGACAAAGTGGACAAAGTGGAGGAAGTGGACGAAGTGGACGAACTGGACGAAGTGGAAGAAGTGGGGGAAGTGGAGGAAGTGGAGGAAGTGGACGAAGTGGATGAAGTTCGCAAAGTGGACGAAGTGGAGCAAGTGGGTGAAGTAAGCGAAGTGGACGAAGTGGAGGAAGTGGAGGAAGCGGAGGTAGTGAAGGAAGCAGAGGAAGCGGAGGAAGTGGAATAAGTGGACGAAGTTGGCCAAGTTGACGAAGTTCACGAAGTTCGCCAACTGGACGACTGGACGAAGTTCACGAAGTGGAGGAAGGGAAGGAAGCGAAAGAAGCGGAGGAAGTGGACTCGGTGGACGGAGGTGACGAAGTGGACAAAGTGGACGAACTGGACGAAGTTGGCGAAATGGATGAAGTGGAGGAACGAGAGGAAGTGGACGAAGCGGAGGAAGTGGACGAAGCGGATGAAGCAGATGAAGCGGATAAAGCTGAGGAAGTGGAGGAAGTGGAGGAAGTGGACAAAGTGGAGGAAGTGGAGGAGCTGGACGAACTAGACGCACTTGATGAAGTGGAAGAAGTGGACGAAGTGGACGAAGTTGACGAAGTGGAGGAAGTGGAGAAAGTGGAGGAAGTGGAGGAGGTGGGCGAAGTAGGCGAAGTGGACGAAGTGGAAGACGTCTAGAAGTGGAGGAAGCGGAGGAAGCGGAGGAAGTGGAGGAAGGGACGAAGTGCAGGATGTGGAAGAAGTGGAGAAAGTGGAGGAAGTGGGGTAAGTGTACGAAGTGGACGAAGTGGACAAAGTGGAGGAAGTGGAGGAAGTGGACTCGGTGGACGTAGTTGACGAAGTGGACAAAGTGGACGAACTGGACGAAGTTGGCGAAATGGATGAAGTGGAGGAACGAGAGGAAGTGGAGGAAGCGGAGGAAGTGGACGAAGTTGGACGAAGTTGATGACGTTGACGAAGTTGACGAAGTGGACGAAGTGGAGTAAGTTGACGTAGTGGACGAAGTGGACGAAGTTTACAAAGTGGACCAAGTGGAGGAAGTTGACGAAGTGGACCAAGTGCAGGAAGTGGAGGAAGTGGGCGACGTGGGCGAAGTGGACGAAGTTGAAGAAGTTGACGAAGTGGACGACGTGGAGAAAGTGGAGGAAGTGGAGGAAGTGGAACAAGTGGCGAAGTGGACGAAGTTAACGAAGTGGAGGAAGCGGAGGAAGCGGAGGAAGCGGAGGGAGCGAAGGAGACGGAGTTGACAGAGTTGACGAAGTGGACAAAGTGGACGAAGTGGACGAAGTGGATGAAGTGGACGAAGTGGACGAAGGTGACGAAGGAGACGAAGTTGGCCAAGTTGAGGAAGTTGGCAAAGTTGACGAAGTGATCGAAGTGGAGGAAGTCGAGAAAGTGGAGGAAGTGGAGGAAATGGAGGAAGTGAACGAAGTGGACGAAGTTGACAAAGTCTACGAAGTTGACAAAGTGGACGAAGTCTACGAAGTGGACAAAGTGGACGAAGTGGACGAAGCTGACGAAGGGGAGGAAGGGGAGGAAGCGGAGGAAGCGGAAGAAGCAGAGGAAGTGGAGAACTGGACGAAGTGGACAAAGTGGACGAACTGGACGAAGTTTGCGAAATGGATGAAGTGCAGGAAAGGGAGGAAGTGGAGGAAGTGGAGGAAGTGGAGGGAGCGGAGGAAGTGGAGGAAGTGGAGAAAATAGAGGAAGTGGAGGAAGTGGACGAAGTGGACGAAGTTGACGAAGTGGCGAAGAGGACGAAGCGGAGGAAGTGGACGAAGTTGACAAAGTTGACGAAGTGGACGAAGTGGAGCAAGCGGAGGAAGCGTAGGAAGCGGACGAAGCGAAGGAAGTGGAGGAAGCGGAGGAAGCGGAGGAAGCGGAGGAAGCGGAGGAAGTGGAGGAAGTGGAGGAAGTGGACGAAGTGGAGGAAGTCTACGAAGTGGAGGAAGTGGATGAAGTGGATGAAGCGGAGGAATTGGAGGAAGTGGCAAAGTGGACGAAGTTGACGAAGCGGAGGAAGCGGAGGAAGTGGACGAAGTGGAGGAAGTGGACGAAGTGAAGGAAGTTGACAAAGTTGACGAATTGGACGAAGTTGACAAAGTGGATGAAGTGGACAAAGTGGACGAAGTGGACGACGTGGAGGAAGTGGACGAAGAGGACGAAATGGACGACGTGGACCAATTGGACGAAGTGGAGGAAGTGGAGGAAGTGGGTGAAGTGGGCGAAGTGGACGAAGTTGACGAAGTGGAGGAAGTGGACGACGTGGAGGAAGTGGAGGAAGCAGAGGAAGCGGAGGAAGTGGAGGAAAGGGGGGAAGGGGAGGTAGGGGAGGAAGTGTACGAAGTGGACGAAGTGGAGGAAGTTGAGGAAGTGGAGGTACTGGAGGAAATGGACAACGTGAACGAAGTGGAGGAAGTGGAGGAAGTGGAGGTGGTGGAGGAAGTGGAGGAAGTGAACGAAGTGGACGAAGTGGACGAAGTTGACGAAGTCTACGAAGTGGACAAAATGGACGAAATTGACGAAGTTGACGAAGTGGACGAAGTTGACAAAGTGGAGGAAGTGGACGAAGTAGAGGAAGTGGACGAAGCTGACGAAGTTGACGAAGTGGAGGAAGTGGAGGAAGTGGACGAAGTGGACGAAGTGGGCGAAATGGATGAAGTGGAGGAAGTGGAAGAAAGGGAGTAAGTGGAGGAAGCGGAGGAAGAGGAGGAAGCGGATGAGCCGGAGGAAGTGGAGGAAGTGGACAAAGTGGAGGAAGTGGAGGAAGTGGACGAAATGGACGAAGTTGACGAAGTGGAAGAAGTGGGGGAAGTGGAGGAAGTGGAGGAAGTGGATGAAGTTCGCAAAGTGGACGAAGTCGACGAAGTGGGGGAACTGGAGGAAGTGGGCGAAGTGGACGAAGTTGACGAAGTGGACGAAGTTGATGAAGTAAATGACGTGGACGAAGTCGACAAAGCAGAGGAAGTGCAGGAAGTGGACGAAATTAGCCAAGTTGACGAAGTTCGCCATGTGGACGACGTGGATGAAGTGGACTTAGTGGACAAAGCGGAAGAAGGGAAGGAAGCGGAAGAAGCGGAGGAAGTGGACGGAGTTGACGGAGTTGACGAAGTGGATGAAGTGGACGAAGCGGAGGAAGTGGAGGAAGCGGAGGAAGTGGACGAAGTGGACGAAGTTGGCCAAGTTGACGAAGTTCACGAAGTTCGCCAAGTGGACGACGTGGACGAAGTGAACGAAGTTGACGAAGTGGAGGAAGGGAACGAAGCGGAAGAAGCGGAGGAAGTGGACGAGGTGGACTGAGTTGACGAAGTGGACAAAGTGGACGAACTGAACGAAGTTGGCGAAATGGATGAAGTGGAGGAACGGGAGGAAGTGGACGAAGCGGAGGAAGCGGATGAAGCGGAGGAAGTGGAGTAAGTTGAGGAAGTGGACAAAGTGGAGGAAGTGGAGGAACTGGACGAACTAGACGAAGTTGACGAAGTGGAAGAAGTGGAGGAAGCGGACGAAGTGGACGAAGTTGACGAAGTGGAGGAAGTGGAGAAAGTGTAGGAAGTGGACGAAGTTGACGAAGTGGACGACGTTGACGAAGTGGACAAATTGGACGAAGTGGAGGAAGTGGAGGAAGTGCAGGAGGTGGGCGAAGTGGGCGAAGTGGACGACGTGGAGGAAGTTGAGGAAGCGGAGGAAGCGGAGGAAGTGGAGGAAGGGGAGGAAGTGCAGGAAGTGGAAGAAGTGGAGGAACTGGAGGAAGCGGACGAATCGGAGAAAGCGAAGGAAGTGGAGGAAGTGGAGGAAGTGGACAAAGTGGACGAAGTGGACGAACTGGACGAAGTTGACGCAGTGGAAGAAGTGGGGGAAGTGGAGGAAGTGGAGGAAGTGGACGAAGTGGATGAAGTTCGCGAAGTGGACGAAGTGGAGCAAGTGGAGCAAGTGGGTGAAGTAAGCGAAGTGGACGAAGTGGAGGAAGTGGAGGAAGCGGAGGTAGTGAAGGAAGCAGAGGAAGCGGAGGAAGTGGAATAAGTGGACGAAGTTGGCCAAGTTGACAAAGTTCACGAAGTTCGCCAAGTGGACGACGTGGACGAAGTTCACGAAGTGGAGGAAGGGAAGGAAGCGAAAGAAGTGGAGGAAGTGGACTCGGTGGACGGAGGTGACGAAGTGGACAAAGTGGACGAATTGGACGAAGTTGGCGAAATGGATGAAGTGGACGAAGCGGAGGAAGTGGATGAAGCAGATGAAGCGGATAAAGCGGAGGAAGTGGAGGACGTGGAGGAAGTGGACAAAGTGGAGGAAGTGGAGGAACTGGACGAACTGGACGCACTTGACGAAGTGGAAGAAGTGGACGAAGTAGACGAAGTTGACGAAGTGGAGGAAGTGGAGAAAGTGGAGGAAGTGGATGACGTTGACGAAGTGGACGATGTTGATGAGGTGGACCTATTGGACGAAGTGGAGGAAGTGGAGGAAGTGGAGGAGGTGGGCGAAGTAGGCGAAGTGGACGAAGTGGACGACGTGTAGAAGTGGAGGAAGCGGAGGAAGCGGAGGTAGTGGAGGAAGGGACGAAGTGCAGGATGTGGAAGAAGTGGAGAAAGTGGAGGAAGTGGGGTAAGTGTACGAAGTGGACGAAGTGGACAAAGTGGAGGAAGTGGAGGAAGTCGACTCGGTGGACGTAGTTGACAAAGTGGACAAAGTGAACCAACTGGACGAAGTTGGCGAAATGGATGAAGTGGAGGAACGAGAGGAAGTGGAGGAAGCGGAGGAAGTGGAGGAAGCGGATGAAGCGGATGAAGCGGAGAAAGGGGACGAAGTGGACGAAGTTGATGACGTTGACGAAGTTGACGAAGTGGACGAAGTGGAGTAAGTTGACGTAGTGGACGAAGTGGACGAAGTTGATGTAGTGGACGAAGTGGACGAAGTTGACAAAGTGGACGAAGTGGAGGAAGTTGACAAAGTGGACCAAGTGCAGGAAGTGGAGGAAGTGGGCGACGTGGGCGAAGTGGACGAAGTTGAAGAAGTTGACGAAGTGGACGACGTGGAGAAAGTGGAGGAAGTGGAGGAAGTGGAAGAAGTGGAGCAAGTGGCGAAGTGGACGAAGTTAACGAAGTGGAGGAAGCGGAGGAAGCGGAGGAAGCGGAGGGAGCGAAGGAGACGGAGTTGACGGAGTTGACGAAGTGGACGAAGCGGACGGAGTTGACGGAGTTGACGAAGTGGATGAAGTGGACGAAGGGGACGAAGGGGACGAAGGGGACGAAGTTGGCCAAGTTGACGAAGTTGGCAAAGTTGACGAATTGATCGAAGTGGATAAAGTGGACGAAGTTGACGAAATGGAGGAAGTCGAGGAAGTGGAGGAAGTTGCGGAAGTGTAAGAAGTGACGAAGTGGCGAAGAGGACGAAGCGGAGGAAGTGGACGAAGTTGACAAAGTTGACGAAGTGGACAAAGTGGAGCAAGCGGAGGAAGCGGACGAAGCGAAGGAAGTGGAGGAAGCGGAGGAAGCGGAGGAAGCGGAGGAAGCGGAGGAAGCGGAGGAAGTGGAGGAAGTGGACGAAGTGGAGGAATTCTACGAAGTGGAGGAAGTGGATGAAGTGGATGAAGCGGAGGAAATGGAGGAAGTGGCAAAGTGGACGAAGTTGACGAAGCGGAGGAAGCGGAGGAACTAGACGAAGTGGAGGAAGTTGACAAAGTTGACGAATTGGACGAAGTTGACGAAGTGGATGAAGTGGACAAAGGGGACGAAGTGGACGACGTGGAGGAAGTGGACGAAGAGGACGAAGTGGACCAATTGGACGAAGTGGAGGAAGTGGAGGAAGTGGGTGAAGTGGGCGAAGTGGACGAAGTTGACGAAGTGGAGGAAGTGGACGACGTGGAGGAAGTGGAGGAAGCAGAGGAAGCGGAGGAAGTGAAGGAAGGGGAGGAAGGGGAGGTAGGGGAGGAAGCGGAGGAAGCAGAGGAAGTGGAGGAAGTGGACGAAATTAGCCAAGTTGACGAAGTTCGCCATGTGGACGACGTGGATGAAGTGGACGAAGTTGACGAAGCGGAGGAAGGGAAGGAAGCGGAAGAAGCGGAGGAAGTGGACGGAGTTGACGGAGTGGACGAAGTGGATGAAGTGGACGAAGTGGATGAAGTGGACAAAGGGGACGAAGGGGACGAAGTTGGCCAAGTTGACGAAGTTGGCAAAGTTGACGAATTGATCGAAGTGGACAAAGTGGACGAAGTTGACGAAATGGAGGAAGTCGAGGAAGTGGAGGAAGTTGCGGAAGTGTAAGAAGTGACGAAGTGGCGAAGAGGACGAAGCGGAGGAAGTGGACGAAGTTGACAAAGTTGACGAAGTCGACGAAGTGGAGCAAGCGGAGGAATCGTAGGAAGCGGACGAAGCGAAGGAAGTGGAGGAAGCGGAGGAAGCGGAGGAGGTGGAGGAAGTGGAGGAAGTGGAGGAAGTCTACGAAGTGGAGGAAGTGGATGAAGTGGATGAAGCGGAGGAATTGGAGGAAGTGGCAAAGTGGACGAAGTTGACGAAGCGGAGGAAGCAGACGAAGTGGAGGAAGTGGAGGAAGTTGACAAAGTTGACGAATTGGATGAAGTTGACGAAGTGGATGAAGTGGACAAAGTGGACGACGTGGAGGAAGTGGACGAAGAGGACGAAGTGGACGAAGTGGACCAATTGGACGAAGTGGAGGAAGTGGAGGAAGTGGGTGAAGTGGGCGAAGTGGACGAAGTTGACGAAGTTGACGAAGTGGAGGAAGTGGACGACGTGGAGGAAGTGGAGGAAGCAGAGGAAGCGGAGGAAGTGGAGGTAGGGGAGGAAGTGTACGAAGTGGACGAAGTGGAGGAAGTTGAGGAAGTGGAGGTACTGGAGGAAATGGACGACGTGAACGAAGTGGACGAAGTGGACCAAATTGACGAAGTCTACAAAGTTGACAAAGTGGACGAAATCTACGAAGTGGACGAAGTAGACCAAGAGGACGAAGTGGAAGAAGTGGAGGAACTGGACGAAGTTGACGAAGTGGAGGAACTGGACGAAGTTGACGAAGTGGAAGAAGTGGAGGAAGTGGACGAAGTGGAGGAAGTGGAGAAAGTGGACGAAGTTGACGAAGTTGACGAAGTGGAGGAAGTGGACGACGTGGAGGAAGTGGAGGAAGCAGAGGAAGCGGAGGAAGTGGAGGAAGGGGAGGAAGGGGAGGTAGGGGAGGAAGTGTACGAAGTGGACGAAGTGGAGGAAGTTGAGGAAGTGGAGGTACTGGAGGAAATGGACGACGCGAACGAAGTGGACGAAGTGGACGAAATTGACGAAGTCTACAAAGTTGACAAAGTGGACGAAATTTACGAAGTGGACGAAGTAGACTAAGTGGACGAAGTGGAAGAAGTGGAGGAACTGGACGAAGTTGACGAAGTGGAAGAAGTGGAGGAAGTGGACGAAGTTGAGGAAGTGGAGAAAGTGGACGAAGTGGACGAAGTTGACGATGTTGACGAAGTGGACCAATTGGACGAAGTGGAGGAAGTGGGCGAAGTGGACGAAGTTGACGAACTTAACGAAGTGGAGGAAGTGGACGACGTGGAGGAAGTGGAGGAAGCGGAGGAAGTGGAGGAAGTGGAGGAAGGGGAGGAAGTGCAGGAAGTGGAAGAAGTGGAGCAAGTGGCGGAAGTGGAGGAAGTGGAGTAAGTGTACGAAGTGGACGAAGTGGACAAAGTGGACGAAGTGGAGGAAGTGGAGGTAGTGTGGGAAGCGGAGCAAGTGAATGAAGTGAACGAAGTGGACAAAGTGGACGAAGTTGACGAAGTTGAAGAAGTTGACGAAATTGATGAAGTTGACAAAGTGGAGGAAGTGGCGAAGTGGAGCAAGTGGCGAAGTGGACGAAGTTAACGAAGTGGAGGAAGCGGAGGGAGCGAAGGAAGTGGAGGAAGCGGAGAAAGTCGAGGAAGTGGAGGAAGTGGAGGAAGTGGGCGAAGTGGGCGAAGTGGGCGAAGTGGACGAAGTGGACGAAGTTGACGAAGTGGACGAAGTGGACGACGTGAAGGAAGTGGAGGAAGGGGAGGAAGCGGAGGAAGCGGAGGAAGCAAAGGAAGTGGAGGAAGGGGAGGAAGGGGAGGAAGTGGAGGAAGTGGAGTAAGTGGAGTAAGTGTACGAACTGGACGAAGTGGAGGAAGTGGAGGAAGTGGAGGAAGTGGAGGTGGTGGAGGAAGTGGAGGAGGTGAACGAAGTTGACGAAGTCTACGAAGTGGACGAAGTGGACAAAGTGGACGAAGTTGAAGAAGTTGACGAAATTGACCAAGTTGACGAAGTTGACGAAGTGGCGAAATGGATGAAGTGGAGGAAGTGGAGGAAAGGGAGGAAGTGGAGGAAGCGGAGGAAGTGGAGGATGCGGAGGAAGCGGATTAAGCGGAGGAAGCGGAGGAAGTGGAGGAAGTGGACAAAGTGAAGGAAGTGGAGGAAGTAGACGAACTGGACGAAGTTGACGAAGTGGAAGAAGTGGGGGAAGTGGAGGAAGTGGAGGAAGTGGATGAAGTGGATGAAGTTTGCGAAGTGGACGAATTGGACGATGTGGAGGAAGTGGAGGAAGTGGGCAAAGTGGATGAATTGGACGAAGTGGACGAAGTTGATAAAGTAAATGAAGCGGACGAAGTGGACAAAGTGGAGGAAGTGGAGGAAGCGGAGGAAGTGCAGGAAGCGGAGGAAGCGGAGGAAGTGGAGGAAGTTGGCCAAGTTGACGAAGTTCACGAAGTTCGCCAAGTGGACGACGTGGATGAAGTGAACGAAGTTGACGAAGTGGAGGAAGGGAACGAAGCGGAAGAAGCGGAGGAAGTGGAGGCAGTGGACGAAGTGGACAAAGTGGAGGAAGTGGAAGCATTGGACGAACTGGACGAAGTTGACGAAGTGGAAGAAGTGGAGGAAGCGGACGAAGTGGACGAAGTTGACGAAGTGGAGGAAGTGGAGAAAGTGTAGGAAGTGGACGAAGTTGACGAAGTGGACGACGTTGACGAAGTGGACAAATTGGACGAAGTGGAGGAAGTGGAGGAGGTGGGCGAAGTGGGCGAAGTGGACGATGTGGACGACGTGGAGGAAGTGGAGGAAGCGGAGGAAGTGGAGGAAGGGGAGGAAGTGCAGGAAGTGGAAGAAGTGGAGGAACTAGAGGAAGCGGACGAATCGGAGGAAGCGAAGGAAGTGGAGGAAGTGGAGGAAGTGGAGGAAGTGGACGAACTGGACGAAGTTGACAAAGTGGAAGAAGTGGGGGAAGTGGAGGAAGTGGAGGAAGTGGAGGAAGTGGATGAAGTTCGCGAAGTGGACGAAGTGGATCAAGTGGAGCAAGTGGGCGAAGTAGGCGGAGTGGACGAAGTGGAGGAAGTGGAGGAAGCGGAGGTAGTGAAGGAAGCAGAGGAAGCGGAGGAAGTGGAATAAGTGGACGAAGTTGGGCAAGTTGACGAAGTTCACGAAGTTCGCCAAGTGGACGACGTGGACGAAGTTCACGAAGTGGAGGAAGGGAAGGAAGCGAAAGAAGCAGAGGAAGTGGACTCGGTTGACGAAGTTGACGAAGTGGACAAAGTGGACGAACTGGACGAAGTTGGTGAAATGGATGAAGTGGACGAAGCGGATGAAGCAGATGAAGCGGAGGAAGTGGAGGAAGTGGAGGAAGTGGACAAAGTGGAGGAAGTGGAGGAAGTGGAGGAAGTGGATGACGTTGACGACGTGGACGATGTTGATGGGGTGGACCAATTGGACGAAGTGGAGGAAGTGGAGGAGGTGGGCGAAGTAGGCGAAGTGGACGAAGTGGACGACGTGTAGGAAGTGGAGGAAGCGGAGGAAGCGGAGGAAGTGGAGGAAGGGACGAAGTGCAGGATGTGGAAGAAGTGGAGAAAGTGGAGGATGTGGGGTAAGTGGACGAAGTGGACAAAGTGGAGGAAGTGGAGGAAGTGGACTCGGTGGACGTAGTTGACGAAGTGGACAAAATGGACGAACTGGACGAAGTTCGCGAAATGGATGAAGTGGAGGAACGAGAGGAAGTGGACGAAGCGGAGGAAGTGGAGGAAGCGGATGAAGCGAATGAAGCGGATGAAGGGGCCGAAGTGGACGAAGTTGATGACGTTGACGAAGTTGACGAAGTGGACGAAGTGGAGTAAGTTGACGCAGTGGACAAAGTGGACGAAGTTGACAAAGTGGACGAAGTGGAGGAAGTTGACGAAGTGGACCAAGTGCAGGAAGTGGAGGAAGTGGCGACGTGGGCGAAGTGGACGAAGTTGAAGAAATTGACGAAGTGGATGACGTGGAGAAAGTGGAGGAAGTGGAGGAAGTAGAAGAAGTGGAGCAAGTGGCGAAGTGGACGAAGTTAACGAAGTGGAGGAAGCGGAGGAAGCGGAAGGAGCGAAGGAGACGGAGTTTACGGAGTTGACGGAGTTGATGAAGTGGACGAAGTGGATGAAGTGGACAAAGGGGACGAAGGAGACGAAGTTGGCCAAGTTGACGAAGTTGGCCAAGTTGACGAAGTGATCGAAGTGGACGAAGTTGACGAAGTGGAGGAAGTCGAGAAAGTGGAGGAAGTTGCGGAAGTGTAAGAAGTGACGAAGTGGCGAACTGGACGAAGCGGAGGAAGTGCAGGAAGTGGAGGTCGTGGACGAAGTTGACAAAGTTGACGAAGTCGACGAAGTGGACGAAGCTGACGAAGTGGACGAAGTTGACGAAGTGGAGGAAGCGGAGGAAGCGTAGGAAGCGGACGAAGCAAAGGAAGTGGAGGAAGCGGAGGAAGTGGAGGAAGTCTACAAAGTGGAGGAAGTGGATGAAGTGGACGAAGCGGAGGAACTGGAGGAAGTGGCAAAGTGGACGAAGTTGACGAAGCGGAAGAAGCGGAGGAAGTGGAGGAAGTGGACGAAGTGGAGGAAGTTGACAAAGTTGACAAATTGGACGAAGTTGACGAAGTGGACGAAGTGGACAAAGTGGACGAAGTGGACGACGTGGACGTAGTGCACGAAGAGGACGAAGTGGACGAAGTGCACGAAGAGGACGAAGTGGACGAAGTGGACCAATTGGACGAAGTGGAGGAAGTGGAGGAAGTGAGCGAAGTGGGCGAAGTGGACGAAGTGGACGAAGTTGACGATGTGGACAAAGTGGACGACATGGAGGAAGTGGAGGAAGCGGAGGAAGTGCAGGAAGGGGTGTAAGGGGAGGAAGGGGAGGAAGTGGACGAAGTGCAGGAAGTGGAGGTAGTGGAGGAAAATGGAGGAAGTGAACGAAGTGGACGAAGTTGACGAAGTCTACGAAGTTGACAAAGTGGACGAAGTCTACGAAGTGGACGAAGTAGACGAAATGGACAAAGTGGACGCAGTTGACGAAGGGGAGGAAGCGGAGGAAGCGGAGGAAGCAGAGGAAGTGGAGAACTGGACGAAGTGGACAAAGTGGACGAACTAGACGAAGTGGAGGTGGTGGAGAAAGTGGAGGAAGTGAACGAAGTGGACGAAGTGGACGAAGTTGACGAAGTCTACGAAGTGGACGAAGAGGAAGAAGTTGACGGAAGTGATGAAGTTGACGAAGTGGACGAAGTGGACGAAGTGGACGAAGTGGACGAGGTTGACGAAGTGGACGAAGTGGAGGAAGTTGACGAAGTGGACGAAGAGGACGAAGTGGACGAAGTTGACGAAGTGGACGAACTGAAAGAAGTTGACGAAGTGGACCTAGTGCAGGAAGTGGAGGAAGTGGAGGAAGTGGAGGAAGTGGGCGAAGTGGGCGAAGTGGACGAAGTTGACGAAGTGGACGTCATGGAGAAAGTGGAGGAAGTGGAAGAAGTGGAGCAAGTGGCGAAGTGGACGAAGTTAACGAAGTGGAGGAAGCGGACGGACCGAAGGAAGTGGAGGAAGCGGAGAAAGTGGAGGAAGTGGAGGAAGGGGAGGAAGGCGAGGAAGTGTATGAAGTGCACGAAGTGGAGGAAGTGGAGGAAGTGGAGGTAGTGGAGGTAGTGGAGGAAGTGGAGGAAGTGGAGGAAGTGGAGGTAGTGGAGGAAGTGAAGGAAGTGGAGGAAGTGGAGGAAGTGGACGAAGTGGACGAAGTGGACGAAGTGGAGGAAGTTGACGAAGTGGACGAAGAGGACGAAGTGGACGAAGTTGACGAAGTGGACGAAGTGGAAGATGTTGACGAAGCGGACGTCATGGAGAAAGTGGAGGAAGTGGAAGAAGTGGAGCAAGTGGCGAAGTGGACGAAGTTAACGAAGTGGAGGAAGCGGACGGACCGAAGGAAGTGGAGGAAGCGGAGAAAGTGGAGAAAGTGGAGGAAGGGGAGGAAGGCGAGGAAGTGCACGAAGTGGACGAAGTGGAGGAAGTGGAGGAAGTGCAGGTAGTGGAGGAAGTGAAGGAAGTGGAGGAAGTCGACGAAGTTGACGAAGTCTACGAAGTTGACGAAGTTGACGAAGTCTACGAAGTGGACGAAGTGGACGTAGTGGACGAAGTTGATGAAGTTGATGAAGAGGAGGAAGGGGAGGAAGCGGAAGAAGCGGAGGAAGTGGAGAAGTGGACGAAGTCGTCAAAATGCATGAAGTGGAGGAAGTGGAGGAAGGGGAGGAAGTGGGGGAAGCGGAGCAAGTGGAGGAAGCGGATGAAGCGGAGGAAGCGGAGGAAGTGGAGGAAGTGGAGGAAGTGGACAAAGTGGAGGAAGTGGACGACATTGAATAAGTGGAAGAAGTGGAGGAAGTGGAGGAAGTGGACGAAGTGGACGAATTGGACTAAGTTGGCAAAGTGGACCAATTGGAGGAAGTGGAGAAAGTGGGCGAAGTGGGCGAAGTGAACGAAGTGGACAAAGTTGACGAAGTTGACGAAGTGGACGAAGTGGACAACGTGGAGGAATGGAGAAAGTGGAGGAAGCGGAGGAAGCGGAGGAAGGGGAGGAAAGGGGAGGAAGGAGAGGAAGTGTACGAAGTGGACGAAGTGGAGGAAGTGGACGAAGTGGAGGAAGTGGATGTAGTGGAGGAAGTAGAGGAAGTGAACGAAGTGGACGAAGTGGACGAAGTGGACGACGTTGACGAAGTGGACGAAGTGGACGAAGTTGACGAAGTTGACGAAGTGGACGAAGTTGACGAAGTGGACCAAGTGCGGGAAGTGGAAGAAGTGGAGGAAGTGGAGGAAGTGGAGGAAATGGGCGAAGTGGACGAAGTTGAAGAAGTTGACGAAGTGGACGACGTGGAGAAAGTGGAGGAAGTGGAGGAAGTGGAAGAAGTGGAGCGAGTGGCGAAGTGGACGAAGTTAGCCAAGTGGAGGAAGCGGAGGGAGCGAAGGAAGTGGAGGAAGTGGAGAAGTGGACGAAGTGGAGGAAGAAGTGGACAATGTGGACGAAGGGGACGAAGTGGAGGAAGTTGACGAAGTGGACAAAGTGGATGAAGTTGGAGAAGTGGAGGAAGTGGAGGAAGTGGAGGTAGTGGAGGAAGTGGACGAAATTGACGAAGGTGACGAAGTAGACGATGTTGACAATGTAGAAGAAGTGGACGAAGTTGACGAAGTGGAGGTAGTGGACGAAGGTGACGAAGTGGCGAAGTGGACGAAGTTGAAGAAGTGCAGGAAGTGGACGATGTGGACGATGTGGACGAAGGGGACGAAGTGGACGAAGTGGAGAAGTGGACGAAGTGGAGGAAGAAGTGGACGATGTGGACAAAGGGGACGAAGTGGAGGAAGTTGACGAAGTGGACAAAGTGGATGAAGTTGGAGAAGTGGAGGAAGTGGAGGTAGTGGAGGAAGTGGACGAAATTGACGAAGGTGACGAAGTAGACGAAGTTGACGATGTAGAAGAAGTGGACGAAGTGGACGAAGTTGACGAAGTTGACGAAGTTGACGAAGTGGACGAAGTGGAGGAAGTGGAGGAAGTGGAGGAAGTGAGGAAGTGAAGGAAGTGGACGAAGTTGACGAAGTTGACGAAGTCTACGAAGTGGACGAAGTGAATAAAGCGGACGAAGTTGAGGAAGTGGACGAAGTTGACGAAGTGGAGGAAGTGGACGAAATTGACGAAGTGGGGAAGTGGACGAAGTTGAAGAAGTGCAGGAAGTGGACGAAGTTGACAAAGTTCACGAACTGGATGAACTTGACGAAGTGGACGAAGTTGACGATGTGGAGGAAGTTGACGAAGTGGACGAAGTGGACGAAGTTCACGATGTGGACAAAGAGGACGAAGGGGACGAAGTGGACGATGCAGACAAAGAGGACGAAGGCGACGAAGTGGACGAAGTTGACGAAGTTGACGAAGTACACGAAGTTGACGAAGTGGACGAAGTTGACGAGGTGGAGGAAGTGGAGGAAGTTGAGGAAGTGGAGGAAGTGGAGGAAGAAGTGGAGGAAGTGGAGGAAGTGGACAAAGTGGTGAAGTGCCGAAGTGGACGAAGTTGACGAAATGAACGGTGTAAAGGAAGTGGAGGAAGCGGAGGAAGGGGAGGAAGTGGACGAAGTGGATGAACTTCACGAAGTTGACTTAGTGGAGGATGTGGAGCAAGTGGGTGAAATGGGCGAAGTGGATGAAGTGGAGGAAGTGGACGAAGTAGAGGAAGTGAAGGAAGTGAAGGTAGTGGAGGAAGTGGGCGAAGTAGACGAAGTGGACGAAGTAGAAAAGTGGACGAAGTGGACGAAGAGGGCGAAGTGGACGAAGTTGATGAAGTGGATGAAGTGGATGAAATGGAGGAAGTTGACGAAGTGGACGAAGTGGACGAAGTTGAAGAAATGAACGATGTGAAGGAAGTGGAGGAAGTGGACGAAGAGGATGAACTTGACGAAGTTGAAGAAGTGGAGGAAGTGGAGGAAGTGGGTGAAATGGGTGAAGTGGAGGAACTGGAGGAAGTGGACGAAGTGGAGGAAGTAGAGGAAGTGGAGGTAGTGGAGGAAGTGGAGGAAGTTGACGAAGGTGACGAAGTACACGAAGTTGACGAAGTAGAAGAAGTGGACGAAGTGGATGAAGTTGACGAAGTGGACGAAGTGGAGGAAGTGGAAGAAGTGGACGACGTGGGCGAAGTGGAGGAGGTGGAGGAAGTTGATGAAGTGGAGGAAGTGGAGGTAGAGGGGGAAGTGGACGAAGTTGGTGAAGTTGACGAAGTTTTCGAAATTGACGAAGTGGACGAAGTTGACGAAGTGGACGAAGTGGAGGAAGTGGCGAAGTGGACGAAGTGGACGAAGTTGAAGAAGTGTAGGAAGTGGACGAAGTGGACGAAGTTGACAAAGTTGACGAAGTGGACGAAGTTGACGAAGTGAACGAAGTTGACGGAGTGGACGACGTTGACGAAGTGGACGAAGTGGACGAAGTTGACGAAGTGGAGGAAGTGGAGGAAGTGGAGGAAGTCGACGAAATGAAGCAAGAAGTGGATGAAGTGGAGGAAATGGAGGAAGTGGAGGAAGTTGACGAATTTCATGAAGTGGAGGAAGTTGACGAAGTGGACGATGTTGAGGAAGTAGAGGAAGTGGACGAAGTGGCGAAGTGCCGAAATGGACGAAGTTGACGAAATGAACGATGTGAAGGAAGTGGAGGAAGAGGAGGAAGGGGAGGAAGTGGGCGAAGTGGATGAACTTGATGAAGTTGACAAAGTGGAGCAAGTGGCGAAGTGGACGAAGTTAACGAAGTGGAGGAAGCGGAAGAAGCGGAGGGAGCGAAGGAAGTGGAGGAAGCGGAGAAAGTGGAGGAAGTGGAGGAAGTGGAGGAAGTGGGCGAAGTAGGCGAAGTGGACGAAGTTGACGAAGTGGACGAAGTGGACCACGTGGAGGAAGTGGAGGAAGGGGAGGAAGCCGAGGAAGCGGAGGAAGCCGAGGAAGCTAAGGAAGTGGAGGAAGGGGAGGAAGGGGAGGAAGTGGAGGAGGTGGAGTAAGTGTACGAAGTGGACGAAGTGGAGGAAGTGGAGGAAGTGGTGGTGGTGGAGGAAGTGGAGGAGGTGAACGAAGTTGACGAAGTTGACGAAGTCTACGAAGTGGACGAAGTGGACAAAGTGGACGAAGTTGAAGAAGTTGACGAAATTGACGAAGTGCGCGAAGTAGACGAAGTGGACGAAGTGGCGAAATGGATGAAGTGGAGGAAGTGGAGGAAAGGGAGGAAGTGGTGGAAGCGGAGGAAGCGGATGAAGCGGAGGAAGCGAAGGAAGTGGAGGAAGTGGACAAAGTGGAGGAAGTGGACAAAGTAGACGAACTCGACGAAGTTGACGAAGTGGAAGAAGTGGGGGAAGTGGAGGAAGTGGATGAAGTGGATGAAGTTCGCGAAGTGGACGAAGTGGACGATGTGGAGGAAGTGGGCGAAGTGGACGAAGTTGATAAAGTAAATGAAGTGGACGAAGTGGACAAAGTGGAGGAAGCGGAGGAAGCGGAGGAAGTGGAGGAAGCGGAGGAAGTGGAGGAAGTGGACGAAGTTGGCCAAGTTGACGAAGTTCACGAAGTTTGCCAAGTGAACGACGTGGAAGAACTGAACGAAGTTGACGAAGTGGAGTAAGGGAAGGAAGCGGAAGAGGCAGAGGAAGTGGACGAGGTGGACGGAGTTGACGAAGTGGACAAAGCAGACAAACTGAACGAAATTGGCGAAATGGATGAAGTGGAGGAACGGGAGGAAGTGGACGAAGCGGAGGAAGCGGATGAAGCGGAGGAAGTGGAGTAAGTGGAGCAAGGGGACAAAGTGGAGGAAGTGGATGAACTGGACGAACTGGACGAAGTTGACGAAGTGGAAGAAGTGGAGGAAGTGGAGGAAGTGGACGAAGTGGACAAAGTTGACGAAGTGGAGGAAGTGGAGAAAGTGTAGGAAGTGGACGAAGTTGACGAAGTGGACGACGTTGACGAAGTAGACCAATTGGACGAAGTGGAGGAAGTGGAGGAGGTGGGCGAAGTGGGCGAAGTGGACGATGTGGAGGAAGTGGAGGAAGCGGAGGAAGCGGAGGAAGTGGAGGAAGGGGAGGAAGTGCAGGAAGTGGAAGAAGTGGAGGAAGTGGAGGAAGTGGAGTAAGTGTACGAAGTGGACAAAGTGGACGAAGTGGACGAAGTGGAGGTAGTGGAGGAAGCGGAGGAAGTGGACGAAGAGGAAGAAGTTGACGAAAGTGATGAAGTTGACGAAGTGGACGAAGTTGACGAAGTGGACGAAGTTGACGAAGTGGACGAAGTTGACGAAGTGGACGAAGTGGACGAAGTGGACGAAGTGAACGAGGTTGACGAAGTGGACGAAGTGGAGGAAGTTGACGAAGTGGACGAAGAGGACGAAGTGGACGAAGTGGACGAAGTTGACGAAGTGGACGAAGTGGAAGAAGTTGACGAAGTGGACCTAGTCCACGAAGTGGAGGAAGTGGAGGAAGTGGGCGAAGTGGGCGAAGTGGACGAAGTGGAGCAAGTGGCGGAAGTGGGCGAAGTTGACGAAGTGGACGTAATGGAGAAAGTGGAGGAAGTGGAAGAAGTGGAGCAAGTGGCGAAGTGGACGAAGTTAACGAAGTGGAGGAAGCGGACGGACCGAAGGAAGTGGAGGAAGCGGAGAAAGTGGAGGAAGTGGAGGAAGGGGAGGAAAGGGAGGAAGGCGAGGAAGTGTATGAAGTGCACGAAGTGGCGGAAGTGGAGGAAGTGGAGGTAGTGGAGGAAGTGGAGGAAGTGGAGGAAGTGGAGGTAGTGGAGGAAGTGAAGGAAGTGGAGGAAGTGGACGAAGTGGATGAAGTGGACGAAGTGGACGAAGTTGACGAAGTGGACGAAGAGGACGAAGTGGACGAAGTTGACGAAGTGGACGAAGTGGAAGAAGTTGACGAAGTGGACGTCATGGAGAAGGTGGAGGAAGTGGAAGAAGTGGAGCAAGTGGCGAAGTGGACAAAGTTAACGAAGTGGAGGAAGCGGACGGACCGAAGGAAGTGGAGGAAGCGGAAAAAGTGGAGGAAGTGGAGGAAGGGGAGGAAGGCGAGGAAGTGTACGATGTGCACGAAGTGGAGGAAGTGGAGGAAGTGGAGGTAGGGGAGGAAGTGGAGGAAGTGGAGCAAGTAGAGGTAGTGGAGGAAGTGAAGGAAGTGGAGGAAGTGGACGTAGTAGACGAAGTTGACGAAGTCTACGAAGTGGACGAAGTAGACGAAGTGGACGTAGTGGACGAAGTTGATGAAGTTGATGAAGAGGAGGAAGGGGAGGAAGCGGAGGAAGCGGAGGAAGTGGAGAAGTGGACGAAGTCGTCGAAATGCATAAAGTGGAGGAAGTGGAGGAAGGGGAGGAAGTGGGGTAAGCGGAGCAAGTGGAGGAAGCGGATGAAGCGGATGAAGCGGAGGAAGTGGAGGAAGTGGAGGAAGTGGACAAAGTGGAGGATGTGGACGACATTGACGAAGTGGAAGAAGTGGAGGAAGTGGAGGAAGTGAAGGAAGTGGACGAAGTGGACGAATTGGACTAAGTTGACCAAGTGGACCAATTGGAGGAAGTGGCGAAGTGCGCGAAGTGGGCGAAGTGGACGAAGTGGAAAAAGTTGACGAAGTTGACGAAGTGGACGAAGTGGACAACGTGGAGGAATGGAGAAAGTGGAGGAAGGGGAGGAAAAGGGAGGAAGGAGAGGAAGTGTACGAAATGGACGAAGTGGAGGAAGTGGAGGAAGTGGAGGTAGTGGAGGAAGTAGAGGAAGTGAACGAAGTGGACGAAGTGGACGAAGTGGACGACGTTGACGAAGTGGACGAAGTGGACAAAGTTGACGAAGTGGACGAAGTGGACAAAGTTGACAAAGTTGACGAAGTGGACCAAGTGCGGGAAGTGGAAGAAGTGGAGGAAGTGGAGGAAGTGGAGGAAATGGGCGAAGTGGACGAAGTTGAAGAAGTTGACGAAGTGGACGACGTGGAGAAAGTGGAGGAAGTGGAGGAAGTGGAAGAAGTGGAGCGAGTGGCGAAGTGGACGAAGTTAGCGAAGTGGAGGAAGCGGAGGGGGCGAAGGAAGTGAAGGAAGCGGACGAAGTGGAAGAAGTGGAGGAAGTGGAGGAAGTGGGCGAAGTGGACGAAGAAGACAACGTGGAGGAAGTGGAGGAAGGGGAGGAAGCGGAGGAAGCGAAGGAAGTGGAGGAAGGGAGGAAGGGGAGGAAGTGGAGGAAGTGGAGTAAGTGTACGAAGTGGACGAAGTGGACGAAGTGGACGAAGTGGACGAAGTGGACGAAGTGAACGAAGTGGACGAAGTGGACGAAGTGGAGGAAGTGAAGGAAGTGGATGAAGTTGACGAAGTTGACGAAGTCTACGAAGTGGACGAAGTGAATAAAGCGGACGAAGTTGAAGAAGTGGACGAAGTTGACGAAGTGGATGAAGTGGACGAAGTGGACGAAGTGGAGGAAGTGGAGGAAGTGGAGGAAGTGGCCCAAATAGATGAAGTGGGGGAAGTGGAGGAAAGGGAGGAAGTGGAGGAAGCGGAGGAAGTGGAGGAAGCGTATGAAGCTGAGGAAGCGGAGGAAGTGGAGGAAGTGGACAAAGTGGAGGAAGTGGAGGAACTGGACCAACTGGACGAAGTTGACGAAGTGGAAGAAGTGGGGGAAGTGGAGAAAGTAGAGGAAGTGGACGAAGTTCGCGAAGTTGACGAAGTCGACGAAGTTGAGGAAGTGGAGGAAGTGGGCGAAGTTGACGAAGTGGAGGAAGTGGAGGAACTGGAGGAAGTTGCGGAAGTGTAAGAAGTGACGAAGTAGCGAAGTGTACGAAGCGGAGGAAGGCAGGAAGTGGAGGTAGTGGACGAAGTGGACGAAGTTGACAAAGTTGACGAAGTGGAAGAAGTGGACGAAGTTGAGAAGCGGAGGAAGCGTAGGAAGCGGACTAAGCGAAGGAAGTGGAGCAAGCGGAGGAAGTGGAGGAAGTGGAGGAAGTGGACGAATTGGACTAAGTTGACCAAGTGGACCAATTGGAGGAAGTGGCGAAGTGGGCGAAGTGGGCGAAGTGGACGAAGTGGAAAAAGTTGACGAAGTTGACGAAGTGGACGAAGTGGACAACGTGGAGGAATGGAGAAAGTGGAGGAAGCGGAGGAAGGGGAGGAAAGGGGAGGAAGGAGAGGAAGTGTACGAAATGGACGAAGTGGAGGAAGTGGAGGAAGTGGAGGAAGTGGAGGTAGTGGAGGAAGTAGAGGAAGTGAACGAAGTGGACGAAGTGGACGAAGTGGACGACGTTGACGAAGTGGACGAAGTGGACAAAGTTGACGAAGTGGACGAAGTGGACAAAGTTGACAAAGTTGACGAAGTGGACGAAGTGGACGAAGTTGACGAAGTGGACCAAGTGCGGGAAGTGGAAGAAGTGGAGGAAATGGGCGAAGTGGACGAAGTTGAAGAAGTTGACGAAGTGGACGACATGGATAAAGTGGAGGAAGTGGAGGAAGTGGAAGAAGTGGAGCGAGTGGCGAAGTGGACGAAGTTAGCCAAGTGGAGGAAGCGGAGGGAGCGAAGGAAGTGGAGGAAGCGGACGAAGTGGAAGAAGTGGAGGAAGTGGAGGAAGTGGGCGAAGTGGACGAAGAAGACAATGTGGAGGAAGTGGAGGAAGGGGAGGAAGTGGAGGAAGGGGAGGAAGTGGAGGAAGTGGAGTAAGTGTACGAAGTGGACGAAGTGGACGAAGTGGACGAAGTGGACGAAGTGGACGAAGTGGACGAAGTGGACGAAGTGGACGAAGTGGACGAAGTGAACGAAGTGGACGAAGTGGAGGAAGTGAAGGAAGTGGACGAAGTTGGCGAAGTTGACGAAGTCTACGAAGTGGACAAAGTGAATAAAGCGGACGAAGTTGAAGAAGTGGACGAAGTTGACGAAGTGGATGAAGTGGACGAAGTGGAGGAAGTGGACGAAGTTGACGAAGTGGACGAAGTGAACGAAGTGGACTAAGTGGAGGAAGTGAAGGAAGTGGACGAAGTTGACGAAGTTGACGAAGTTGACGAAGTCTACGAAGTGGACGAAGTGAATAAAGCCAACGAAGTTGAAGAAGTGGACGAAGTTGACGAAGTGGATGAAGTGGACGAAGTGGAGGAAGTGGACGAAGTTGACGAAGTGGAGGAAGTGGACGAAGTGGAGGAAGTGGCCGAAATAGATGAAGTGGAGGAAGTGGAGGAAAGGGAGGAAGTGGAGGAAGCGGAGGAAGTGGAGGAAGCGGAGGAAGTGGAGGAAGTGGAGGAAGTGGATGAAGTGGACGAAGTGGACGAAGGGGATGAAGTGGACGAAGTTGACGAAGTTGGCCAAGTTGACGAAGTTGACGAGGTTGGCAAAGTTGACGAAGTGGACGAAGTGGACGAAGTGGAGGAAGTCGAGGAAGTGGATGAAGTTGCGAAAGTGGAAGAAGCGGAGGAAGTGCAGGAAGTGGATGAAGTGGAGGAAGTGCACGAAGTTGACGAAGTCGACAAAGTGGACGAAGTGGACGAAGTGGACGAAGTGGACGAAGTTGACGAAGTGGACGAAGTTGACGAAGTGGATGAAGTGGACGAAGTGGAGGAACTGGACGAAGTTGACGAAGTGGAGGAAGTGGACGAAGTGGAGGAAGTGGCCGAAATAGATGAAGTTGAGGAAGTGGAGGAAAGGGAGGAAGTGGAGGAAGCGGAGGAAGTGGAGGAAGCGGAGGAAGTGGAGGAAGTGGAGGAAGTGGATGAAGTGGACGAAGTGGACGAAGGGGATGAAGTGGACGAAGTTGACGAAGTTGGCCAAGTTGACGAAGTTGACGAGGTTGGCAAAGTTGACGAAGTGGACGAAGTGGACGAAGTGGAGGAAGTCGAGGAAGTGGATGAAGTTGCGAAAGTGGAAGAAGCGGAGGAAGTGCAGGAAGTGGATGAAGTGGAGGAAGTGCACGAAGTTGACGAAGTCGACAAAGTTGACGAAGTGGACGAAGTGGACGAAGTTGACGAAGTGGACGAAGTTGACGAAGTGGACGAAGTGGACGAAGTTGACGAAGTGGACGAAGTTGACGAAGTGGACGAAGTGGATGAAGTTAACGAAGTGGAGGAAGTGGACAAAGTGGAGGAAGTTGACGAAGTGGACCAAGTGCACGTAGTGGAGGAAGTGGAGGAAGTGAGCGAAGTTGGCGAAGTTGGCGAAGTGGACGAAGTGGACGAAGTTGACGAAGATGACGAAGTGGAGAAAGCGGAGGAAGTGGACCAACTGTAAGAAGCGGAGCAAGTGGCGAAGTGGACGAAGTTGACGAAGCGGGGGAAGCGGAAGAAGGGGAGGAAGCGAAGGAAGTGGAGAAAGCGGAGAAAGTGGAGGAAGTGGAGGAAGTCTACGAAGTGGACGAAGTGGACGAATTGGGTGAAGTGGACGACGTTGACGAAGTTGACGAAGCCGTGGAAGCGGAAGAAAGTGGGGGAAGTGGACGAATTGGGTGAAGTGGACGAAGCGGAGGAACTGGAGGAAGTGGCGAAGTGGACGAAGTTGATGAAGCGGAGGAAGTGGAGCAAGCGGAGGAAGTGAAGGAAGTGGACGAAGTTGACGAAGTGAACGAAGTGGACCAATTGGACAAAGTGGAGGAAGTGGAGGAACTGGACGAAGTGGGCGAAGTGGACGAAGTGGACGAAGTGGACGAAATGGACGAAGTTGACGAAGTAGACGACGTGGAGGAAGCAGAGGAAGAGGAGGAAGCGGAGGAAGTGGAGGAAGGGGAGGAAGGGGAGGAAGGGGAGGACGTGTACGAAGAGGACGAAGTGGACGAAGTTGACGAAGTCTACGAAGTGGACGAAGTAGACGAAGTGGACGAAGTTATCGAAGATGACGAGGGGGAGGAAGTGGAGAAGTGGACGACGTCGGCGAAATGCATGAAGTGGAGGAAGTGGAGGAAGGGGAGGAAGTGGAGGAAGCGGAGGAAGTGGAGGAAGCGGAGGAAGCGGAGAAAGTAGAGGAAGTGGAGGAAGTGGACAAAGTGGAGGAAGTGGAGGAACTGGACGAACTGGACGATGTGGACGAAGTTCACGAAGTTGACGAAGTGGAGGAAGTGGAAGAATTGGACGAAGTTGACGAAGTAGACCAATTGGACGAAGTGGAGGAAGTGGGCAAAGTGGGCGAAGTGGACAAAGTGGACGACTATGACGATGTGGACGAAGTTGACGAAGTGGACGAAATGGACGACGTGGAGGAAGTGGAGCAAGTGGACGAAGCGGAGGAAGCGGAGGAAGGGGAGGAAGGAGAGGAGGTGTACGAAGTGGACGAAGTGGACGAAGTGGAGGAAGTGGAGGAAATGGAGGTAGTGGAGGAAGTGGAGGAAGTGGACGAAGTGGACGAAGTGGACGAAGTTGACGAAGTGGACAAAGTGGACGAAGTGGAGGAAGTTGACGAAGTGAAGGAAGTTGACGAAGTGGATCGAGTGAAGGAAGTGGAGGAAGTAGGCGAACTGGGCGAAGTGGACGAAGTTGAAGAAGTTGACAAAGTGGACGAAGTGGAGAAGTGGAAGAAGTGGACGAAGTTGAGAAGCGGAGGAAGCGTAGGAAGCGGACTAAGCGAAGGAAGTGGAGGAAGCGGAGGAAGTGGAGGAAGTGGAGGAAGTGGAGGAAGTGGACGAATTGGACTAAGTTGACCAAGTGGACCAATTGGAGGAAGTGGCGAAGTGGGCGAAGTGGGCGAAGTGGACGAAGTGGAAAAAGTTGACGAAGTTGACGAAGTGGACGAAGTGGACAACGTGGAGGAATGGAGAAAGTGGAGGAAGCGGAGGAAGGGGAGGAAAGGGGAGGAAGGAGAGGAAGTGTACGAAATGGACGAATTGGAGGATGTGGAGGAAGTGGAGGAAGTGGAGGTAGTGGAGGAAGTAGAGGAAGTGAACGAAGTGGACGAAGTGGACGAAGTGGACGAAGTGGACGAAGTGGACGACGTTGACGAAGTGGACGAAGTGGACAAAGTTGACGAAGTGGACGAAGTGGACAAAGTTGACAAAGTTGACGAAGTGGACGAAGTTGACGAAGTGGACCAAGTGCGGGAAGTGGAAGAAGTGGAGGAAGTGGAGGAAGTGGAGGAAATGGGCGAAGTGGACGAAGTTGAAGAAGTTGACGAAGTGGACGACATGGATAAAGTGGAGGAAGTGGAGGAAGTGGAAGAAGTGGAGCGAGTGGCGAAGTGGACGAAGTTAGCCAAGTGGAGGAAGCGGAGGGAGCGAAGGAAGTGGAGGAAGCGGACGAAGTGGAAGAAGTGGAGGAAGTGGAGGAAGTGGGCGAAGTGGACGAAGAAGACAACGTGGAGGAAGTGGAGGAAGGGGAGGAAGTGGAGGAAGGGGAGGAAGTGGAGGAAGTGGAGTAAGTGTACGAAGTGGACGAAGTGGACGAAGTGGACGAAGTGGACGAAGTGGACGAAGTGGACGAAGTGGACGAAGTGGACGAAGTGGACGAAGTGGACGAAGTGGACGAAGTGGACGAAGTGGAGGAAGTGAAGGAAGTGGACGAAGTTGGCGAAGTTGACGAAGTCTACGAAGTGGACGAAGTGAATAAAGCGGACGAAGTTGAAGAAGTGGACGAAGTTGACGAAGTGGATGAAGTGGACGAAGTGGAGGAAGTGGACGAAGTTGACGAAGTGGACGAAGTGAACGAAGTGGACTAAGTGGAGGAAGTGAAGGAAGTGGACGAAGTTGACGAAGTTGACGAAGTTGACGAAGTCTACGAAGTGGACGAAGTGAATAAAGCGAACGAAGTTGAAGAAGTGGACGAAGTTGACGAAGTGGATGAAGTGGACGAAGTGGAGGAAGTGGACGAAGTTGACGAAGTGGAGGAAGTGGACGAAGTGGAGGAAGTGGCCGAAATAGATGAAGTGGAGGAAGTGGAGGAAAGGGAGGAAGTGGAGGAAGCGGAGGAAGTGGAGGAAGCGGAGGAAGTGGAGGAAGTGGAGGAAGTGGATGAAGTGGACGAAGTGGACGAAGGGGATGAAGTGGACGAAGTTGACGAAGTTGGCCAAGTTGACGAAGTTGACGAGGTTGGCAAAGTTGACGAAGTGGACGAAGTGGACGAAGTGGAGGAAGTCGAGGAAGTGGATGAAGTTGCGAAAGTGGAAGAAGCGGAGGAAGTGCAGGAAGTGGATGAAGTGGAGGAAGTGCACGAAGTTGACGAAGTCGACAAAGTGGACGAAGTGGACGAAGTGGACGAATTTGACGAAGTGGACGAAGTTGACGAAGTGGATGAAGTGGACGAAGTGGAGGAACTGGACGAAGTTGACGAAGTGGAGGAAGTGGACGAAGTGGAGGAAGTGGCCGAAATAGATGAAGTGGAGGAAGTGGAGGAAAGGGAGGAAGTGGAGGAAGCGGAGGAAGTGGAGGAAGCGGAGGAAGTGGAGGAAGTGGAGGAAGTGGATGAAGTGGACGAAGTGGACGAAGGGGATGAAGTGGACGAAGTTGACGAAGTTGGCCAAGTTGACGAAGTTGACGAGGTTGGCAAAGTTGACGAAGTGGACGAAGTGGACGAAGTGGAGGAAGTCGAGGAAGTGGATGAAGTTGCGAAAGTGGAAGAAGCGGAGGAAGTGCAGGAAGTGGATGAAGTGGAGGAAGTGCACGAAGTTGACGAAGTCGACAAAGTTGACGAAGTGGACGAAGTGGACGAAGTTGACGAAGTGGACGAAGTGGACGAAGTGGACGAAGTTGACGAAGTGGACGAAGTTGACGAAGTGGACGAAGTGGATGAAGTTAACGAAGTGGAGGAAGTTGACAAAGTGGAGGAAGTTGACGAAGTGGACCAAGTGCACGTAGTGGAGGAAGTGGAGGAAGTGAGCGAAGTTGGCGAAGTTGGCGAAGTGGACGAAGTGGACGAAGTGGACGAAGTTGACGAAGATGACGAAGTGGAGAAAGCGGAGGAAGTGGACCAACTGTAAGAAGCGGAGCAAGTGGCGAAGTGGACGAAGTTGACGAAGCGGGGGAAGCGGAAGAAGGGGAGGAAGCGAAGGAAGTGGAGAAAGCGGAGAAAGTGGAGGAAGTGGAGGAAGTCTACGAAGTGGAGGAAGTGGACAAATTGGGTGAAGTGGACGACGTTGACGAAGTTGACGAAGCCGTGGAAGCGGAAGAAAGTGGGGGAAGTGGACGAATTGGGTGAAGTGGACGAAGCGGAGGAACTGGAGGAAGTGGCGAAGTGGACGAAGTTGATGAAGCGGAGGAAGTGGAGCAAGCGGAGGAAGTGAAGGAAGTGGACGAAGTTGACGAAGTGAACGAAGTGGACCAATTGGACAAAGTGGAGGAAGTGGAGGAACTGGACGAAGTGGGCGAAGTGGACGAAGTGGACGAAATGGACGAAGTTGACGAAGTTGACGAAGTTGACGAAGTAGACGACGTGGAGGAAGCAGAGGAAGAGGAGGAAGCGGAGGAAGTGGAGGAAGGGGAGGAAGGGGAGGAAGCGGGAGGACGTGTACGAAGAGGACGAAGTGGACGAAGTTGACGAAGTCTACGAAAAGGACGAAGTAGACGAAGTGGACGAAGTTATCGAAGATGACGAGGGGGAGGAAGTGGAGAAGTGGACGACGTCGGCGAAATGCATGAAGTGGAGGAAGGGGAGGAAGTGGAGGAAGCGGAGGAAGTGGAGGAAGCGGAGGAAGCGGAGAAAGTAGAGGAAGTGGAGGAAGTGGACAAAGTGGAGGAAGTGGAGGAACTGGACGAACTGGACGATGTGGACGAAGTTCACGAAGTTGACGAAGTGGAGGAAGTGGAAGAATTGGACGAAGTTGACGAAGTAGACCAATTGGACGAAGTGGAGGAAGTGGGCAAAGTGGGCGAAGTGGACAAAGTGGACGACTATGACGATGTGGACGAAGTTGACGAAGTGGACGAAATGGACGACGTGGAGGAAGTGGAGCAAGTGGACGAAGCGGAGGAAGCGGAGGAAGGGGAGGAAGGAGAGGAGGTGTACGAAGTGGACGAAGTGGACGAAGTGGAGGAAGTGGAGGAAATGGAGGTAGTGGAGGAAGTGGAGGAAGTGGACGAAGTGGACGAAGTGGACGAAGTGGACGAAGTTGACGAAGTGGACAAAGTGGACGAAGTGGAGGAAGTTGACGAAGTGGAGGAAGTTGACGAAGTGGATCGAGTGAAGGAAGTGGAGGAAGTAGGCGAACTGGGCGAAGTGGACGAAGTTGAAGAAGTTGACAAAGTGGACGAAGTGGAAGAAGTTAACGAAGTGGAGGAAGTGGAAGAAGTGGAGCAGGTGGCGAAGTGGACGAAGTTAACGAAGTGGAGGAAGCGAAGGAAGTGGAGGAAGCAGAAAAAGTGGAGGAAGTGGAGGAAGTGGAGGAAGTGGGCGATGTGGGCGAAGTGGACGAAGTTGACGAAGTGGACGAAGTGGATGACGTGGAGGAAGTGGAGGAAGGGGAGGAAGCGGAGGAAGCGGAGGAAGCGGAGGAAGCGGAGGAAGCGGAGGAAGCGGAGGAAGCGAAGGAAGTGGAGGAAAGGGAGGAAGGGGAGGAAGGGGAGGAAGTGGAGGAAGTGGAGTAAGTGGACGAAGTGGAGGAAGTGGACGAAGTGGAGGAAGTTGACGAAGTGGACGACGTGGAGGAAGTTGACGAAGTGGACGAAGTGGACGAACTTGACGAAGTGGACGAATTGAAGAAGTTGAGGAAATTGACAATGTTGACGAAGTGGACGAAGTTGACAAAGTGGAGGAAGTGGACGAAGTGGAGGAAGTGGACGAAGTGGGCGAAATTGAAGAAGTGGGGGTAGTGGAGGAGGGGGAGGAAGTGGACCAAGTGGACGAAGTTGACGAAGTGGACAAAGTGGAGGAAGTGGAGGAAGCGGAGGAAGTTGGCCAAGTTGACGAAGTTGACGAAGTTCAGCAAGTGGATGGCGGGGACGAAGTTGACAAAGTGGAGGAAGGGAAGGAAGCTGAAGAAGCGGAGGAGTGGACGGAGTTGACGGAGTTGACGAAGTGGACGAAGTGGACAAAGTGGACGAAGTGGACGAAGTGGATGAAGTGGACGAAGTGGACGAAGTGGACGAAGGGGACGAAGGGGACGAAGTTGGCCAAGTTGACGAAGTTGGCAAAGTTGACGAAGTGGATGAAGTTGACGAAGTGGAGGAAGTCGAGGAAGTGGAGGAAGTGGAGGAAGTTGCGGAAGTGGAAGAAGTGACGAAGTGGCGAAGTGGACGAACCGGAGGAAGTGCAGGAAGTGGACGAAGTGGACGAAGTGGACGAAGTTGACAAAGTTGACGAAGTGGACGAAGTTGACAAAGTGGACGAAGTGGACGAAGTGGAGATAGCGGAGGAAGGTAGGAAGCGGAGGAAGCGAAGGAAGTGCAGGAAGCGGAGGAAGGGCAGGAAGTGTACGAAGTGGAGGAAGTGGAGGAAGTGGACGAAGTGGACGAAGTGGAGAAAGTTGATGAGGTTGACGAAGTGGATGAAGTTGACGAAGTGGACCAAGTGTAGGAAGTGGAGGAAGTAGGCGAAGTGGGCGAAGTGGGCGAAGTGGACGAAGTGGAAGAAGTTGAAGAAGTTGAAGAAGTGGACGACGTGGAGAAAGTGGAGGAAGTGGAAGAAGTGGAGCAAGTGGCGAAGTGGACGAAGTTAACGAAGTGGAGGAAGCGGAGGGAGCGAAGGAAGTGGTGGAAGTGGGCGAAGTGGATGAAGTGGACAACGTGGAGGACTACGAAGTGGACGAAGTGGACGAAGTGGACGCAGTGGACGAAGTGGACGAAGTGGACGAAGTGCAGGAAGTGGACGATGTGGCGAAGTGGACGAAGTAGACGAAGCGCAGGAAGCGGAGGAAGCGGTGGAAGTGGCGGAAGTGGACGATGTGGGCGGAGTTGACGAAGTGGAGGAAGTGGATGAACTGGAGAAAGTGGAGGTAGTGGAGGAAGCGGACGAAGTTGATCAAGTAGACGAAGTGGAGGAAGTGGTTCAAGTGGAGGAAGTGGACAAAGTTGGCGGAGTTGACGAAGTGGAGGTAGTGGACGATGTTGACGAAGTGGACGAAGTGCACGAAGGGGACGAAGATGACGAACTAGACGAAGTGGACGAAGATGACGAAGAGGACGAAGTGGACGAAGCGGAGGAAGTTGAGGAAGCGGACGAAGTTGACAAAGTGGAGGAATTGGAGGAAGTGGATGAAGTGGACGAAAAGTGGACGAAGTGGACGAAGTGCAGGAAGTGGAGGAAGTGGACGATGTGGCGAAGTGGACGAAGTGGAGGAAGCGGAGGAAGTGGTGGAAGTGGCGGAAGTGGACGATGTGGGCGGAGTTGACGAAGTGGAGGAAGAGGAGGAAGTGGAAGAACTGGAGAAAGTGGAGGTAGTGGAGGAAGCGGACGAAGTTGATCAAGTAGACGAAGTGGAGGAAGTGGTTCAAGTGGAGGAAGTGGACAAAGTTGGCGGAGTTGACGAAGTGGAGGAAGTGGACGATGTAGACGAAGTGGACGAAGTGCACGAAGGGGACGAAGATGACGAACTAGACGAAGTGGACGAAGATGACGAAGTGGACGAAGTGGACGAAGCGGAGGAAGTTGAGGAAGTGGACGAAGTTGACAATGTGGAGGAATTGGAGGAAGTGGACGAAGTGGACGAAGTGCAGGAAGTGGAGGAAGTGGACGATGTGGCGAAGTGGACGAAGCGGAGGAAGCGGAGGAAGCAGTGGAAGTGGCGGAAGTGGACGATGTGGGCGGAGTTGACGAAGTGGAGGAAGAGAAGGAAGTGGAAGAACTGGAGAAAGTGGAGGTAGTGCAGGAAGCGGACGAAGTTGATGAAGTAGACGAAGTGGAGGAAGTGGTTCAAGTGGAGGAGGAAGTGGACAAAGTTCGCGGAGTTGACGAAGTGGAGGAAGTGGACGATGTTGACGAAGTGGACGAAGTGCACGAAGGGGACGAAGTTGACGAACTAGACGAAGTGGACGAAGATGACGATGTGGACGAAGTGGACGAAGCGGAGGAAGTTGAGGAAGTGGACGAAGTTGACAAAGTGGAGGAATTGGAGGAAGTGGATGAAGTGGAGCAAGTGGAGGAACTGGAGGAAGTGGACGAAATTCAGGAAGTGACGAAGTGGAGGAAGTGGAGGAAGTGGAGGAAGTGGAGGAAGTGGACGAAGTGGCGAAGTGGACGAAGTTGAAGAAGTGGAGGAAGTGGACGAAGTTGACAAAGTTGACGAACTGGATGAAGTTGACGAACTGGATGAAGTTGACGAAGTGGACGATGTGGACGAAGCGGGCGAACGGGACGAAGTTGACGAAGTGGACGAAGTTGACGAAGTGGATGAAGTGGACGAAGTGGGGAAGAAGTGGACGAAGTGGATGAAGTGGAGGAAGTGGAGGAAGTGAAGGAAGTGGAGGAAGTTGACGAAGTGGAGGAAGTGGCGAAGTGCCGAAGTTGACGAAATGAATGATGTGAAGGAAGTGGAGGAAGTGGAGGAAGTGGAGGAAGTGGAGGAAGTGAACGAAGTGGATGAACCTGACAAAGTTGACGAAGTGGACAAAGTGGAGGAAGAAGTGGATGAAGTGGAGGAGGTGGAGGAAGTGGAGGAAGTGGAGGAAGTTGAGGAAGTGAGGGAAGTGGAGGAAGTGGAAGAAGTGGACGTAGTGGAGGAAGTGGACGAAGTTGACGAGGGTGACGAAGGAGACGAAGTTGACCAAGTGAAGAAGTGGACGAAATGGACGAAGTTGACGAAGTGGAGGTAGTGGACGAAGTGAACGAAGTTGACGAAGTTGACGAAGTTGACGAAGTGGCGAAGTGGACGAAGTTGAAGAAGTGCAGGAAGTGGACGAAGTGGACAAACTTGACGAAGTGGAAGAAGTTAACGAAGTGGACGATGTTGACGACGTGGACGAAGTGGACGATGTGGAGAAGGGGACGAAGTGGACGAAGCGGAGAAGTGGACGAAGTGGAGGAAGAAGTGGACGATGTGGACGAAGGGGACGACGTGGAGGAAGTTGACGAAGTGGACGAAGTGGATGAAGTTGGAGAAGTGGAGGAAGTGGAGGTAGTGGAGGAAGTGGACGAAATTGACGAAGGTGACGAAGTAGATGAAGTTGACGATGTAGAAGAAGTGGACGAAGTTGACGAAGTGGACGAAGTGGACGAAGTTGACGAAGTGGACGAAGTGGAGAAAGTGGACGAACTGGACAAAGTGGCGTAGTGAAGGAAGTGGACGAAGCTGACGAAGTGGGGAAGTGGACGAAGTTGAAGAAGTGCAGGAAGTGGACGAAGTTGACAAATTTCACGAACTGGATGAACTTGACGAAGTGGACGAAGTTGACGAAGTGGACGAAGTTGACGAAGTGGATGAAGTTGACGAAGTGGACGAAGTGGACAAAGTGGACGAAGTGGACGATGTGGACAAAGAGGACGAAGGGGACGAAGTGGACGAAGTTGAGGAAGTGCACGAAGTTGACGAAGTGGACGAAGTTGACGAGGTGGACGAAGTGGAGGAAGTGGAGGAAGTTGAGGAAGTGGAGGAAGTGGAGGAAGAAGTGGAGGAAGTGAAGGAAGTGGAGGAAGTGGAGGAAGTGGACGAAGTGGTGAAGTGCCGAAGTGGACGAAGTTGACGAAATGAACGGTGTGAAGGAAAATGAGGAAGCGGAGGAAGGGGAGGAAGTGGACGAAGTGGATGAACTTGACGAAGTTAACGAAGTGGAGGAAGTGGAGGAAGTGGGTGAAATGGGCGAAGTGGACGAAGTTGACGAAGTGGAGGAAGTGGAGGAAGTGGAGGAAGTGGAGGTAGTGGAGGAAGTGGACGAAGTAGACGAAATGGACGAAGTAGAAAAGTGGACGAAGTGGACGAAGAGGGCGAAGTGGACGAAGTTGATGAAGTTGACGAAGTGGATGAAGTGGAGGAAGTTGACGAAGTTGAAGAAATGAACGATGTGAAGGAAGTGGAGGAAGTGGACGAAGAGGATGAAGTTGACGAAGTTGACGAAGTGGAGGAAGTGGAGGAAGTGGGTGAAATGGGTGAAGTGGAGGAGCTGGAGGAAGTTGACGAAGTGGACCAAGTGCACGTAGTGGAGGAAGTGGAGGAAGTGGGCGAAGTTGGCGAAGTTGGCGAAGTGGACGAAGTGGAGGAAGTGGATGAAGTTGACGAAGTGGAGGAAGTGGAAGATGTGGACGACGTGGGCAAAGTGGAGGAAGTTGACGAAGTGGAGGAAGTGGAGGAAGTGGAGGTAGTGGGGGAAGTGGACGAAGTTGGTGAAGTTGACGAAGTCTACGAAATTGACGAAGTGGTCGAAGTGGACGAAGTTGACGAAGTGGAGAAAGTGGAGGAAGTGGAGGTAGTGGACGAAGTTGACGAAGTGGACAAAGTGGACGAAGTTGAAGAAGTGCAAGAAGTGGACGAATTTGACAAAGTTGACGAACTGGATGAAGTTGACGAAGTGGACGAAGTGAACGAAGTTGATGGAGTGGATGATGGGGACGAAGGGGACGAAGTGGACGAAGTTGGCGAAGTGAACGAAGTGGAGGAAGTGGCGAAGTGGAGGAAGTGGACGAAGTTGAAGAAGTGCAGGAAGTGGACGAAGTGGACGAAGTTGACAAAGTTGACGAACTGGATGAAGTTGACGAAGTGGACGAAGTTGACAAAGTGAACGAAGTTGACGGAGTGGACGATGATGACGAACGGGACGAAGTGGACGAAGTGGAGCAAGTGGACCGAGTGCAGCAAGTGGAGGAAGTGGAGCAAGTGGAGGAAGTGGAGGAAGTGGACCAAGTGGAGCAAGTGGACCGAGTGGCGAAGTCGACGAAGTTCAGGAATCGGAGGAAGCGAACAAAGTGCACGAAATGGACAACATTGATGAAGTGGATAAAGTTGACGAAGTGGAGGAAGTGGACGAAGTGACCAAAGTCGAGGAAGAGGGGCGAAGTGGGCGAAGTGGACGAAGTGGAGCAAGTGGAGGAAGTCGAGGAAGTGGAGGTAGTGGACGAAGTTGACGAAGTGGATGAAGTGGACGAAGTTGACGAAGTTGACGAAGTGGACGAAGTGGAGGAAGTGGAGGAAGTGGAAGAAGTTGGAGAAGAGGACGAAGTGGGAGAAGTGGACGAATTTGACGAAGTGGACGAAGTCGACGAAGTGGACGAAGTTGACGAAGTCGCCGAAGTGGAGGAAGTGGAGGAAGTGGACGAAGAGGACGAAGTGGACGAAGATGACGAAGTTGACGAAGTGGACGAAGTGGACGAAGTGGAGGAAGTGGACGAAGTCGAGGAAGTTGACGAAGTGGACGTAGTGGATGGAGTGAACGAATTGGACGAAGTGGAGAAACTGGAGGAAGTGGCGAAGTGCCGAAGTGGACGAAGTTGAAGAAAAAAAACGATATGAAGTAAAGCGAGGAAGTGGACAAAGAGAGATGAACTTGACGAAGTTGACAAAGTGGAGGAAGTGGAGGAGGTGAACGAAGTGGATGAACCTGACAAAGTTGACGAAGTGGACAAAGTGGAGGAAGAAGTGGATGAAGTGGAGGAGGTGGAGGAAGTGGAGGAAGTGGAGGAAGTTGAGGAAGTGAGGGAAGTGGAGGAAGTGGAAGAAGTGGACGTAGTGGAGGAAGTGGACGAAGTTGACGAGGGTGACGAAGGAGACGAAGTTGACGAAGTGAAGAAGTGGACGAAATGGACGAAGTTGACGAAATGGAGGTAGTGGCGAAGAGGACGAAGTTGAAGAAGTGCAGGAAGTGGACGAAGTGGACAAAGTTGACGAAGTGGAAGAAGTTAACGAAGTGGACGATGTTGACGACGTGGACGAAGTGGACAATGTGGACGAAGGGGACGAAGTGGACGAAGTGGAGAAGTGGACGAAGTGGACGAAGTGGAGGAAGAGGTGGACGACGTGGACGAAGTGGACGATGTGGACGAAGGGGACGAAGTGGACGAAGTGGAGGAAGTTGACGACGTGGACGAAGTGGATGAAGTTGGAGAAGTGGAGGAAGTGGACGAAATTGACGAAGGTGACGAAGTAGAATGAAGTGAACGATGAAGAAGAAGTGGACGAAGTGACGAAGTGGACGAAGGGAGAAAGGGACGAACTGGACAAAGTGGCGAAAAGAAGTGAAGAACGAAGCGGGGAGTGGACGAAGTGGACGAAGTTGAAGAAGTGCAGGAAGTGGACGAAGTTGACAAAGTTCACGAACTGGATGAACTTGACGAAGTGGACGAAGTTGACGAAGTGGATGAGATTGACGAAGTGGACGAAGTGGACAAAGTGGACGAAGTGGACGATGTGGACAAAGAGGACGAAGGGGACGAAGTGGACGAAGTTGACGAAGTGCACGAAGTTGACGAAGTGGACGAAGTGGAGGAAGTGGAGGAAGTTGAGGAAGTGGAGGAAGTGGAGGAAGAAGTGGAGGAAGTGAAGGAAGTGGAGGAAGTGGACGAGTGGTGAAGTGCCGAAGTGGACGAAGTTGACGAAATGAACGTGTGAAGGAAAATGAGGAAGCGGAGGAAGGGGAGCAAGTGGACGAAGTGGATGACTTGACGAAGTTGACGAAGTGGAGAAGTGGAGGAAGTGGTGAAATGGGCGAAGTGACGAAGTTGACGAAGTGGAGGAAGTGGAGGAAGTGGAGGAAGTGGAGGAAGTGGAGGAAGTGGAGGAAGTGGAGGAAGTGGAGGAAGTGGAGGTAGTGGAGGAAGTGGACGAAGTAGACGAAATGGACGAAGTAGAAAAGTGGACGAAGTGGACGAAGAGGGCGAAGTGGACAAAGTTGATGAAGTTGACGAAGTGGATGAAGTGGAGGAAGTTGACGAAGTGGACGAAGTTGAAGAAATGAACGATGTGAAGGAAGTGGAGGAAGTGGACGAAGAGAATGAACTTGACGAAGTTGACGAAGTGGAGGAAGTGGAGGAAGTGGGTGAAATGGGTGAAGTGGAGGAACTGGAGTAAGTGGACGAAGTGGAGGAAGTGGAGGACGTGGAGGAAGTTCACGAAGGCGACGAAGTACACGAAGTTGACGAAGTAGAAGAAGTGGACGAAGTGGATGAAGTTGACGAAATGGACGAAGTGGAGGAAGTGGAGGAAGTGGAAGATGTGGACGACGTGGAGGAAGTTGACGAAGTGGACGACGTGGAGAAAGTTGACGAAGTGGACGAAGTGGACGAACTTGACGAAGTGGACGAATTGAAGAAGTTGAGGAAATTGACAATGTTGACGAAGTGGACGAAGTTGACAAAGTGGAGTAAGTGGACGAAGTGGAGGAAGTGGACGAAGTGGGCGAAATTGAAGAAGTGGGGGTAGTGGAAGAGGGGGAGGAAGTGGACCAAGTGGATGAAGTTCGCGAAGTGGAGGAAGTGGAGGAAGTGGAGGAAGTGGAGCAAGTGGGCGAAGTGGGCGAAGTGGACGAAGTTGACGAAGTGGACGAGTGGACGAAGTTGACGAAGTGGACAAAGTGGAGGAAGTGGAGGAAGCGGAGGAAGTTGGCCAAGTTGACGAAGTTGACGAAGTTCAGCAAGTGGATGGCGGGGACGAAGTTGACAAAGTGGAGGAAGGGAAGGAAGCTGAAGAAGCGGAGGAGTGGACGGAGTTGACGGAGTTGACGAAGTGGACGAAGTGGACAAAGTGGACGACGTGGACGAAGTGGAGGAAGTGGACGAAGTGGACGAAGGGGACGAAGGGGACGAAGTTGGCCAAGTTGACGAAGTTGGCAAAGTTGACGAAGTGGATGAAGTTGACGAAGTGGAGGAAGTCGAGGAAGTGGAGGAAGTGGAGGAAGTTGCGGAAGTGGAAGAAGTGACGAAGTGGCGAAGTGGACGAAGCGGAGGAAGTGCAGGAAGTGGACGAAGTGGACGAAGTGGTCGAAGTGGACGAAGTTGACAAAGTTGACGAAGTGGACGAAGTTGACGAAGTGGACGAAGTGGACGAAGTGGACGAAGTGGACGAAGTGGAGATAGCGGAGGAAGGTAGGAAGCGGAGGAAGCGAAGGAAGTGCAGGAAGCGGAGGAAGGGGAGGAAGTGTACGAAGTGGAGGAAGTGGAGGAAGTGGACGAAGTGGACGAAGTGGATGAAGTGGAGAAAGTTGATGAGGTGGACGAAGTGGATGAAGTTGACCAAGTGGACCAAGTGTAGGAAGTGGAGGAAGTAGGCGAAGTGGGCGAAGTGGACGAAGTGGACGAAGTTGAAGAAGTTGAAGAAGTGGACGACGTGGAGAAAGTGGAGGAAGTGGAAGAAGTGGGGCAAGTGGCGAAGTGGACGAAGTTAACGAAGTGGAGGAAGCGGAGGGAGCGAAGGAAGTGGTGGAAGTGGGCGAAGTGGATGAAGTGGACAACGTGGAGGACTACGAAGTGGACGAAGTGGACGAAGTGGACGAAGTGGACGCAGTGGACGAAGTGGACGAAGTGCAGGAAGTGGACGATGTGGCGAAGTGGACGAAGTAGACGAAGCGCAGGAAGCGGTGGAAGTGGCGGAAGTGGACGATGTGGGCGGAGTTGACAAAGTGGAGGAAGTGGATGAACTGGAGAAAGTGGAGGTAGTGGAGGAACCGGACGAAGTTGATCAAGTAGACGAAGTGGAGGAAGTGGTTCAAGTGGAGGAAGTGGACAAAGTTGGCGGAGTTGACGAAATGGAGGAAGTGGACGATGTTGACGAAGTGGACGAAGTGCACGAAGGGGACGAAGTTGACGAACTAGACGAAGTGGACGAAGATGACGATGTGGACGAAGTGGACGAAGCGGAGGAAGTTGAGGAAGTGGACGAAGTTGACAAAGTGGAGGAATTGGAGGAAGTGGATGAAGTGGAGGAAGTGGAGGAACTGGAGGAAGTGGACGAAATTCAGGAAGTGACGAAGTGGAGGAAGTGGAGGAAGTGGAGGAAGTGGAGGAAGTGGCGAAGTGGACGAAGTTGAAGAAGTGGAGGAAGTGGACGAAGTTGACGAACTGGATGAAGTTGACGAACTGGATGAAGTTGACGAACTGGATGAAGTTGACGAACTGGACGATGTGGACGAAGCGGGCGAACGGGACGAAGTTGACGAAGTGGACGAAGTTGACGAAGTGGAGGAAGTGGATGAAGTGGACGAAGTGGGGAAGAAGTGGACGAAGTGGATGAAGTGGAGGAAGTGGAGGAAGTGAAGGAAGTGGAGGAAGTTGACGAAGTGGAGGAAGTGGCGAAGTGCCGAAGTTGACGAAATGAATGATGTGAAGGAAGTGGAGGAAGCGGAGGAAGGCGAGGAAGTGGAGGAAGTGAACGAAGTGGATGAACCTGACAAAGTTGACGAAGTGGACAAAGTGGAGGAAGAAGTGGATGAAGTGGAGGAGGTGGAGGAAGTGGAGGAAGTGGAGGAAGTTGAGGAAGTGAGGGAAGTGGAGGAAGTGGAAGAAGTGGACGTAGTGGAGGAAGTGGACGAAGTTGACGAGGGTGATGAAGGAGACGAAGTTGACGAAGTGAAGAAGTGGACGAAATGGACGAAGTTGACGAAGTGGAGGTAGTGGACGAAGTGAACGAAGTTGACGAAGTTGACGAAGTTGACGAAGTGGCGAAGTGGACGAAGTTGAAGAAGTGCAGGATGTAACACCCCTTCTCGGAATGTCACAGAAAATTTTTTTTTTTTTTTTTTTTATAATTGTTTACTTTTAAAGGCACAACATTTAACATTATTACTGAAAAATACATCAAAGTATTAGCGAGTAATTATTAGATTACAAACCGAATATTAAAAGTTGTTTTAAAATTACAAACCATAACAAATTAAAAGTCTGCTTAAAGTACAATACTTCACAACAATTTATTTTCGCACTTTAAAATTTCCATGTAAATTTCCCAACACGCTCCTCGTTCTAAACTTCTTCAGCTTCACCTGGAACAACATCTACTCCCGTATAACGATAAGCGTTATACGATCATCGTAGTCACACAAGTAGGGTGAGCTAACCATAAAAATAATAATTTACAGATAAGCATACACACTATAAATATCTAATAATATTAATAGCGTATTAATAAGATCGTAGCACCTCTGCCGAAAGATCTTAATATCATAATGTAAAGCTAGATAACCAGAACAAGGAAATTTCTTCGGACACGACTCGAAGTCATCAGACATATTGATTTTGTCCTTCACACGCAGCTAATGGACGTTGGTCCTTCACACGCAGCTATTGGACCTAACTCTTGTCCTTCACACGCAGCTATTGGACACTGGTCCTTCACACGCAGCTATTGGACCTATCTCGGTTCTTGTCCTTCACACGCAGCTATTGGACACTGGTCCTTCACACGCAGCTATTGGACCTATCTCGGTTCTTGTCCTTCACACGCAGCTATTGGACACTGGTCCTTCACACGCAGCTATTGGACCTATCTCGGTTCTTGTCCTTCACACGCAGCTATTGGACACTGGTCCTTCACACGCAGCTATTGGACCGCGGATAAGAGTCGTCCTCCACACACCGCTTTAGACATATCTTCCCGGTTCTTCAAGGACTTACGAGTAAAAACATTGGTGAGTAACATCCATTCACCAAGCACAATACTCAGCACGAGTTAGAATTTTACGGGCTAGATATCTGTATTTCCCTCGAAAGGGTAAAATGACAGAACTCGTATCCACCTATCGCCTTATATAGGCAAAAAGGAAATTATCCTTTTTAACTACCGAGATAAAGCATAAAAATATTTTTGATTATACACGATAAGACTATAAAATTCTTAAAAGCTATCTAATTAGATCCCACGAAAATAAAGTACATGCCAACTTACATTAAATACAGAAATCACATTCAAGACAAATTGCTGTCAATTCCGGCATTCGCTTATTGCTTCACCCGTAACTCTCTCTATAGAACTCCGAACGAGTTGGTTCTTGTTTTATTGGATTCTAGACTTAAAAATCTTTCATATGAATGCTAACTCGTAATTTTTGGATTAAAGCATCAGCTGCAGTAAAATGTTTAAAATAAACATTTTTGTCTCGTTTTTCTGTATTTTCAGCTATGACCTTTCTTGATTGTTTTGTTTATTACTCTCTCCACATAATTCCAAATAATATGGTTCTTTTTGCGTTGAAAAATAGACTTAATAAGCTTTCTTTAGACACTGGAATTAAAATTTTTGGACCACTGTACTAACTGCAGTGAAATTATGAAAATCAGCATTTTCTGAGCTTCCTAGACAGGTGTACATGACTCACGGTGGATTTATAACAAGTTAAGAAAAAAATTGAACTTTTGCTCCAATTAAGACAATACAATATGAGAGGGTGCCTTGGTTCCAAATCTAATTTCCAGGACGAAGTTTGAGAAGTGATTATAATTGGACAACTAAGATATGGTCCTATGTTCAAAGATGGTAGGTCCAAAAAAATTCTGTAGCAATAGTACCTCACGTACTTAGTTTTTCAGAAGTAAGAATTAAAGAATAGTATTTAATTTTCAAAGCTACCAAGCATAGAAAGTATGATCAATATATTATCTTATTATTCAAGTTCGGTGCAACTTTAAAAAAAATGATGTTCTTATGGGTAGTGATGGATAAACAACACAATTTGTTATATTATCAAAACAATGGAAACCGAGAATCATGGCCTGAACATAAAATAAGATTTTATCAATCAAAGTAATATGGCTAATAAAGAAAGGAAACGTATAGAGAGGAGGATAAATAGGTTGATGTATATATATATATATATATATATATGGTTTAAGATATTAGGTGGTAAGCTTATTTAATTATTATTCTACCATAGTTTAGAAATCAATATGCTACTGCCACTATGGTCAGGGTACACATACCAAGAGAATTTAGTACCGTGAGAGATGTTCTATAAGGAAAATATAGCAATTAAACTATTCTAAAATTTTATACTACTATAGACCATTACGGCTGGAATTGGAATTCCAATAGTAAAGAAACTTGCTTCCGACAACAACGAATAAATGAATGGAAAGTCGTGGTATGGTATAAAGGAATAAATTTAAAAACATGTAAGTATGGTAAGTCTGACACAAGAAGCATGGCTCTAAAGAAAAAGAAATATATAACTAGACAAAAGAGAAGACTTACGACAATACCAACGTGCACGCCTCATAAAAGTATAATTCACATCCAAATTCTTCATTATCTCATATACTCATATTAATATATATGAAACAACAGTATTCGGTTATTCTCTATTACCAAACTGTTTCATGCCTCCCAACCAAAGTCAGCAAAGAAAGACATCGTCTTACAACAATCATATGACTGGAAACACACTTTGTGCAGAACCGTGAATCAACACTTGTTCAACTAGATTTATGATTGTATCATATTTATCAGGGTTGATAACGAGTATATCTTACAGCAAAAAGATTCATGACCAGCTTTCAAGATACGATATTGTCTCTACCAATCAAACAAGATGCAACAGAATGCAATTCAAGGTAATCATACAATTTCTACAATGAATAAAAGAAATGGTTTAGCTCCCCTACCTCTTTCTCCAGCAATGGTTGGTTGGTTCCTTAAGATTTTCAGCCCTTAGATGATCTAAGTCTCCTTCTTCCTTAGTTTCCTCCACCTCTCCGGCAACACTCCAATTTCAGATATCTCTCCCGTTCACTCTTTCAGTTTTTGTTATTATTTTTTTTTTCTTTTCCTAATGAAATCCTACGATTTATTAGCAAACAGACCGGTCCCTCCATTTCCAAAGAGGAATCATGTTGGTCACTAGAAAACGATAATATTGGTTCTTAAGGTCAAAATTTCGTTCAATGTTTCCCACAGAGTCGTTTCATGATGAAAGTTTTGTCTGATGTGTGCACTTAAGAAGATATTGTGCTATGCTTACACAAAAGGTGACCCCAAGGTAAAGGAAATAGACCAAAACCGTGAAGAGTGGAGAAAGCAACAACAATAAAAAAAATTATCAGATGAAGTGGGGGAAAAGATTGGTCATGGTTGAAGAAGAAAAAATTCATGTTACTCAATATGGCCCTCAGTATGCACGAAGATAAATTCTTCAGGTGGCCAATGTATATACATCATAGTTCAAGCTTTTAGAACAACAAAAACAAAAAAAAAAAATGAAACCAGGTTCACGTATTAAGACAATTATTGCATAAGAAATTTGTTCCACTCTTGAAATAACAAACTTTCATATTTGAAAGTCATAAAGTAATCTAACCCATGATCCGCATGGCAGACAAAATGGACTACTTTCAAATAAGTGGAAAAATATAAAATTTAAAGGAATTGAATGAAAAGTTTCCAACCTTTGTCAAAAAAAAAAAAATAAAATAAAATAAACAAAAGCCGGAACAAACTTTTGGTGCATCAAGAATTGTTTCATCCAAGTATGTCTTTTTACTAAAAAAATTAAATGTGCCCCGAAAGGACTTGTATGTTGATGTGGCTATTTTTATTCACTCTTTATTCATATATGGCACAAAATCCTTAACACTTCACGTGATCATCTGACTAACCATCACACTCCAAACTTTTATGACAACCATAAATAGGCAAAGTTCTCGCATGCAATTAAATTAAGAAAAACAAGACAAGTTTTACAGAATCCTAAAGCCATTTAATTCAATAACCATGGTAATTTAACAAAGTAAGTAATATAATAGAATTACATCTTAAACACTTAAATACACAAATACCATCACAAAATAAGAAATTCTTACTAACTAAATATTAGTTGCAAAATAATTATCTTATAATATTAATTTATTTTTGGGTCTTACAATCTCCCCAACCACAAAAATTTTCGTCCTCGAAAATTGTGATTAAGAAGAGAATAGATAAGGGTATGCCTTCCTCATATCTTCTTCTAATTCCCAAGTGATCTCTTGACTCTTTTCATCCCATAACACTTTCACTGTACTTATGCTTTTTCCTCGAAGATGTTTAGATTGAAAATCTAAAATTCGAACCGGGTTCTTATCTACAGATAAGTCTTCTCTAACTTGAACGTCATCTACTTCCAACACGTGATCTGGACTCGACACATATTTCCTTAGTTGAGATACGTGGAACACATTGTGAAGATTTGCCAACTGAGGGGGTAACGCGATCTCATATGCCACCGGTCCAATCCTCTTTATAATTTGAAAAGGTCCAAGAAACTTTGGAGACAATTTCTTCGATCTGATGGCTCTTCCTATGCCTGTCATTTGTGACACACGGAGAAAAATATGATCTCCTACTTCAAACTCAAGAGGTCTTCTTCTCTTATCTGCATATGACTTCTGTCTGCTTTGAGTTGCACGCATTCTTTCTTGTATCAATTTCACCTTTTCTGTTGTTTGCTGCAACAATTCGGGTCCTAAAGTAACTGCTTCTCCATCTTGATACCAACATAAAGGTGTCCTACATCTTCTTCCATACAATGCTTCATACGGCGCCATCCCTATGCTGGAATGGAAACTATTGTTGTATGTGAATTCCACCAAAGGTAGAATGTCACTCCAATTTTCCAGATGATCCAACACACATGCCCTCAACAGATCTTCTAGTGATTGAATAGTCCTTTCTGACTGTCCATCCGTTTGGGGATGATATGCGGAACTCATCTTAAGTTGCGTACCCAAAGCTTCTTGTAACTTCCTCCAGAATCTAGACGTGAATCTTGGATCACGATCTGAAATGATACTGGATGGTACACCATGCAATCTAATCACTTCTCTGATATAGAGTTCAGCTAACTTATCTAAGGAAGACTTTTGATTGATTGGCAAAAAGTGAGCACACTTCGTCAATCTATCTACAATTACCCAAATAGAGTCATGACCCTTCGCTAATCTTGGCAAATGAGTCACAAAATCCATCGAGATGCTATCCCATTTCCATTGAGGTATATCTAACTGCTGTAGCAACCCTCCTGGTTTCTGGTGTTCAATCTTGGCCTTCTGACAAACTAAACATGAAGACACAAATTCTGCCACGTCTTTCTTCATTCCGCTCCACCAAAATGATTCCTTTAGATCTTTATACATCTTAGTCATACCTGGATGTATACTAAGACGACTCTTATGCCCCTCTTCAAGAATCATTTTCTTTAATTCTGTTTTTGCTGGAATGCAGATTCTGTTCCTAAAACGAAGAATGCCATCTGTCCCCACAGAAAAATCCTTACCTTGCTCTGAGCCCAACAATTCCTTTGCACTTTGTAAACTAGAATCTTCTTTCTGTTCTTCTTTTATCTCTTCTAAAAAGTCATTCGTGATCGTCAAGTGACCACACCAAATATGATCTTTATTTAATTGCCAACCCAGATTCATATCTCTGAACTTCTCAATCAATTCCAACTCCTTTACCATCAAAGATGATATTTGAATACGCTTTCGACTCAAGGCATCTGCTACCACATTTGCCTTTCCTGGATGGTATTGTAACTCGAAATCATAGTCTTTCAAGTATTCCATCCACCTCCTCTGTCGCATGTTCAGTTCCTTCTGGTCAAACAAGTACTTCAAACTCTTATGATCACTGAATACCTGAAAACGTGCCCCATAGAGATAGTGTCTCCAAGACTTCAACGCAAACACTACCGCGGCTAACTCGATATCGTGCGTTGGATAATTTCTCTCATGTACTTTTAGTTGTCTTGATGCATAAGCTACCGGTCTTTTCTCTTGCATTAACACGCATCCGAGTCCTTGATAGGAAGCGTCACAAAATATTTCAAAATTCTTAGAACTATTTGGAATGGCTAAAACTGGAGCACTCGTCAACCTTTTCTTCATTTCTTCAAAGCTTTCTTCGCACTTGTCTGTCCACGAAAAAGGTTGATCTTTACGAGTTAATCGCGTCAAAGGACTCACAATCTTAGAGAAACCTTCCACAAATTTCCGGTAGTACCCAGCCAAGCCGACAAAACTTCTTACTTCAGATACGGTCTTCGGACGTTCCCACTTAAGCACTGCTTCAACCTTTGACAGATCTACAGCAATTCCTTGCGAAGAAATTACATGACCCAGAAATTGAATTTTGTCTAACCAAAACTCGCACTTAGACAACTTTCCATACAACTGATGCTCCCTCAAAATCTCTAACACCAACCTCAAATGCCCTTCATGCTCTTCTCGACTTTTGGAATATACGAGAACGTCATCAATAAACACAACGACAAACTTATCTAGGCAGGATCGAAATATCCGATTCATATAGTCCATAAAAATTGCAGGAGCATTTGTAACTCCAAATGGCATCACTACATACTCGTAATGCCCATAGCGCGATCGAAAAGCTGTCTTTTGCACATCTTCAGGCTTGACTAAAATCTGATGGTAACCGGACCTTAAGTCAATCTTAGAGAATATACCCGCTCCTTGTAACTGATCCAACAAGTCGTCAATCCTCGGTAGCGGATACTTATCTTTATCGTTAGTTTGTTCAATTGACGGTAATCAACACATAATCTTGAACTTCCGTCTTTCTTCTTTACAAGTAACACTGGAGCTCCCCAAGGCGATACGCTAGGTCTGATAAACCTCCTTTCTAACAGTTCTTCTATTTGCTTCTTCAGTTCTGCTAGCTCTGTAGGTGCCATTCTGTAAGGAGCTACAGATATTGGTCCTGCACCAGGAATCAAATCAATAGAGAACTCAACTTCTCTTCTTGGTGGCAACTCAAGTATCTCATCTGGAAAAACATCAGCGAAATCTTCTACCACTGAAATACCCGTTGCTTGTCGTTCAAAATCTTTCTTTTGTTCTTGTGCCATAATCACAAAACATACAGCACCATCCTTGAAATCCTTTAGAACTTTCGTAGTTGAAACAAGCTCCAAACTACCGACGTCTGGGAACACTAACTTCTGTTGCCCACAATCGATAAGGATGTGATTGATAGACAACCAATCCATCCCTAGAATGACGTCAAGCCCTTTCAAAGGCAAAGAGATCAAGTTCACTTTGAACTTGCGTCCTGCTACTACAATCGGACATCCGACACAGACTGAACTGGTCGAGATCTGACCCGATGTTGGTGTAGAAACCACCAGAATACACCCTAGATCACTTATGGGTAAACTGAGTTCTTCCAAACATGTAGATGATACAAAGGAGTGTGTAGCTCCGGAATCAAACAGAACACGTACACATTTTCCAAATAAAAGGCACGTGTCTAAAATAAGGTTACCTGGCTTTGCTGCTTCTTCTCCGGTGATGGCAAAAACTCTTCCAACTGCTTTGGGTTTCCCTCCAGAGGAGCTTGACTGCTGCGGTCCATTTTCTTTCTTCTTCTTCTCAGGGCAATCATAAGAAAAGTGCCCCGGCTTGTTGCAAGAGAAACATACCTTCCCGTTAACCCTTTTTCCAGATAGTTTGGGGCAATCACTTCTATAATGCGGGCCTCCACATTCAAAACATCTCACAGCTCCTCGAATGATTGGATGCGGTCGTTGATAAGGCTTCTTTACTTGCTTTCCTCCACCAAACTTATTATGCTGAGGCTTAATAACTCGACTAGAATTTCCTTCTATCTGTTCTGCCAGTTTAGCTTGTTCAACCATTTCAGGAAATTGCCTAATCTTCAGATGAATGATTGCTTTCATAAGGCTAGGGCGTAGGCCCCTTTCAAACTTTCGACATTTCCATTCTTCGCTCATAGTCTGAGTATAGAACCTTGAGAGGTACTCAAAGCGTTGCACATAGGCTGGCACTGTTCTGCTTCCCTGTTGAAGAGTGAGGAACTCGGCTTCCCTCTCGAACTTTGCATTATCAGGAAAGTACCTTTCTAGGAATCTTATTCTGAAATTCTCCCAATTAATGGCTTCCCCACGAGCATTCATCAATTGTCTCATACCTCTCCACCAGTATTCAGCTTCTCCAGTCAACATAAAGACAGAAAATATTAGCTTCTGTTCTTCAGAACAATCAATCACTTCGAAGATCTTCTCGTTGTTACAAATCCAATCATCAGCTGCATCTGGTGAAGCGTTCCCATTAAACTTGGTGGGGTTATGACGTAAAAAGTCATTCATTCCAACGTGATTTCTTGGGGCCTGATTAGCTTGCTGCCTCTGTAACACCTGAACCATCTGCTCAAGAGCTTGAGCAATGTCTTCAGCAGCATTGGTAGGGGTTCTTTGATTGCGCGACATTTTCTCTCTATACAGAAGCAATTCTCACAAAATTAAGCACATAGTTTCAAAAAAAGAAATTTTTTCATGCCAGTAGTTATCTTATGTCTACAACTAGTTGTAAAGTTACACAACAGAAACTAACGAGCTCACTCCCCAAAATCCCCAAAACCTTTTTGAAAATCTTTGCTCTGATACCAACAAGTGTAACACCCCTTCTCGGAATGTCACAGAAAATTTTTTTTTTTTTTTTTTATAATTGTTTACTTTAAAGGCACAACATTTAACATTATTACTGAAAAATACATCAAAGTATTAGCGAGTAATTATTAGATTACAAACCGAATATTAAAAGTTGTTTTAAAATTACAAACCATAACAAATTAAAAGTCTGCTTAAAGTACAATACTTCACAACAATTTATTTTCGCACTTTAAAATTTCCATGTAAATTTCCCAACACGCTCCTCGTTCTAAACTTCTTCAGCTTCACCTGGAACAACATCTACTCCCGTATAACGATAAGCGTTATACGATCATCGTAGTCACACAAGTAGGGTGAGCTAACCATAAAAATAATAATTTACAGATAAGCATACACACTATAAATATCTAATAATATTAATAGCGTATTAATAAGATCGTAGCACCTCTGCCGAAAGATCTTAATATCATAATGTAAAGCTAGATAACCAGAACAAGGAAATTTCTTCGGACACGACTCGAAGTCATCAGACATATTGATTTTGTCCTTCACACGCAGCTAATGGACGTTGGTCCTTCACACGCAGCTATTGGACCTAACTCTTGTCCTTCACACGCAGCTATTGGACACTGGTCCTTCACACGCAGCTATTGGACCTATCTCGGTTCTTGTCCTTCACACGCAGCTATTGGACACTGGTCCTTCACACGCAGCTATTGGACCTATCTCGGTTCTTGTCCTTCACACGCAGCTATTGGACACTGGTCCTTCACACGCAGCTATTGGACCTATCTCGGTTCTTGTCCTTCACACGCAGCTATTGGACACTGGTCCTTCACACGCAGCTATTGGACCGCGGATAAGAGTCGTCCTCCACACACCGCTTTAGACATATCTTCCCGGTTCTTCAAGGACTTACGAGTAAAAACATTGGTGAGTAACATCCATTCACCAAGCACAATACTCAGCACGAGTTAGAATTTTACGGGCTAGATATCTGTATTTCCCTCGAAAGGGTAAAATGACAGAACTCGTATCCACCTATCGCCTTATATAGGCAAAAAGGAAATTATCCTTTTTAACTACCGAGATAAAGCATAAAAATATTTTTGATTATACACGATAAGACTATAAAATTCTTAAAAGCTATCTAATTAGATCCCACGAAAATAAAGTACATGCCAACTTACATTAAATACAGAAATCACATTCAAGACAAATTGCTGTCAATTCCGGCATTCGCTTATTGCTTCACCCGTAACTCTCTCTATAGAACTCCGAACGAGTTGGTTCTTGTTTTATTGGATTCTAGACTTAAAAACCTTTCATATGAATGCTAACTCGTAATTTTTGGATTAAAGCATCAGCTGCAGTAAAATGTTTAAAATAAACATTTTTGTCTCGTTTTTCTGTATTTTCAGCTATGACCTTTCTTGATTGTTTTGTTTATTACTCTCTCCACATAATTCCAAATAATATGGTTCTTTTTGCGTTGAAAAATAGACTTAATAAGCTTTCTTTAGACACTGGAATTAAAATTTTTGGACCACTGTACTAACTGCAGTGAAATTATGAAAATCAGCATTTTCTGAGCTTCCTAGACAGGTGTACATGACTCACGGTGGATTTATAACAAGTTAAGAAAAAAATTGAACTTTTGCTCCAATTAAGACAATACAATATGAGAGGGTGCCTTGGTTCCAAATCTAATTTCCAGGACGAAGTTTGAGAAGTGATTATAATTGGACAACTAAGATATGGTCCTATGTTCAAAGATGGTAGGTCCAAAAAAATTCTGTAGCAATAGTACCTCACGTACTTAGTTTTTCAGAAGTAAGAATTAAAGAATAGTATTTAATTTTCAAAGCTACCAAGCATAGAAAGTATGATCAATATATTATATTATTCAAGTTCGGTGCAACTTTAAAAAAAATGATGTTCTTATGGGTAGTGATGGATAAACAACACAATTTGTTATATTATCAAAACAATGGAAACCGAGAATCATGGCCTGAACATAAAATAAGATTTTATCAATCAAAGTAATATGGCTAATAAAGAAAGGAAACGTATAGAGAGGAGGATAAATAGGTTGATGTATATATATATATATATATATATATATGGTTTAAGATATTAGGTGGTAAGCTTATTTAATTATTATTCTACCATAGTTTAGAAATCAATATGCTACTGCCACTATGGTCAGGGTACACATACCAAGAGAATTTAGTACCGTGAGAGATGTTCTATAAGGAAAATATAGCAATTAAACTATTCTAAAATTTTATACTACTATAGACCATTACGGCTGGAATTGGAATTCCAATAGTAAAGAAACTTGCTTCCGACAACAACGAATAAATGAATGGAAAGTCGTGGTATGGTATAAAGGAATAAATTTAAAAACATGTAAGTATGGTAAGTCTGACACAAGAAGCATGGCTCTAAAGAAAAAGAAATATATAACTAGACAAAAGAGAAGACTTACGACAATACCAACGTGCACGCCTCATAAAAGTATAATTCACATCCAAATTCTTCATTATCTCATATACTCATATTAATATATATGAAACAACAGTATTCGGTTATTCTCTATTACCAAACTGTTTCATGCCTCCCAACCAAAGTCAGCAAAGAAAGACATCGTCTTACAACAATCATATGACTGGAAACACACTTTGTGCAGAACCGTGAATCAACACTTGTTCAACTAGATTTATGATTGTATCATATTTATCAGGGTTGATAACGAGTATATCTTACAGCAAAAAGATTCATGACCAGCTTTCAAGATACGATATTGTCTCTACCAATCAAACAAGATGCAACAGAATGCAATTCAAGGTAATCATACAATTTCTACAATGAATAAAAGAAATGGTTTAGCTCCCCTACCTCTTTCTCCAGCAATGGTTGGTTGGTTCCTTAAGATTTTCAGCCCTTAGATGATCTAAGTCTCCTTCTTCCTTAGTTTCCTCCACCTCTCCGGCAACACTCCAATTTCAGATATCTCTCCCGTTCACTCTTTCAGTTTTTGTTATTATTTTTTTTTCTTTTCCTAATGAAATCCTACGATTTATTAGCAAACAGACCGGTCCCTCCATTTCCAAAGAGGAATCATGTTGGTCACTAGAAAACGATAATATTGGTTCTTAAGGTCAAAATTTCGTTCAATGTTTCCCACAGAGTCGTTTCATGATGAAAGTTTTGTCTGATGTGTGCACTTAAGAAGATATTGTGCTATGCTTACACAAAAGGTGACCCCAAGGTAAAGGAAATAGACCAAAACCGTGAAGAGTGGAGAAAGCAACAACAATAAAAAAAATTATCAGATGAAGTGGGGGAAAAGATTGGTCATGGTTGAAGAAGAAAAAATTCATGTTACTCAATATGGCCCTCAGTATGCACGAAGATAAATTCTTCAGGTGGCCAATGTATATACATCATAGTTCAAGCTTTTAGAACAACAAAAACAAAAAAAAAATGAAACCAGGTTCACGTATTAAGACAATTATTGCATAAGAAATTTGTTCCACTCTTGAAATAACAAACTTTCATATTTGAAAGTCATAAAGTAATCTAACCCATGATCCGCATGGCAGACAAAATGGACTACTTTCAAATAAGTGGAAAAATATAAAATTTAAAGGAATTGAATGAAAAGTTTCCAACCTTTGTCAAAAAAAAAAAAATAAAATAAAATAAACAAAAGCCGGAACAAACTTTTGGTGCATCAAGAATTGTTTCATCCAAGTATGTCTTTTTACTAAAAAAATTAAATGTGCCCCGAAAGGACTTGTATGTTGATGTGGCTATTTTTATTCACTCTTTATTCATATATGGCACAAAATCCTTAACACTTCACGTGATCATCTGACTAACCATCACACTCCAAACTTTTATGACAACCATAAATAGGCAAAGTTCTCGCATGCAATTAAATTAAGAAAAACAAGACAAGTTTTACAGAATCCTAAAGCCATTTAATTCAATAACCATGGTAATTTAACAAAGTAAGTAATATAATAGAATTACATCTTAAACACTTAAATACACAAATACCATCACAAAATAAGAAATTCTTACTAACTAAATATTAGTTGCAAAATAATTTATCTTATAATATTAATTTATTTTTGGGTCTTACACAGGAAGTGGACGAAGTGGACAAACTTGACGAAGTGGAAGAAGTTAACGAAGTGGACGATGTTGACGACGTGGACGAAGTGGACGATGTGGAGAAGGGGACGAAGTGGACAAAGTGGAGAAGAGGACGAAGTGGACGAAGTGGAGGAAGAAGTGGACGATGTGGACGAAGGGGACGACGTGGAGGAAGTTGACGAAGTGGACGAAGTGGATGAAGTTGGAGAAGTGGAGGAAGTGGAGGTAGTGGAGGAAGTGGACGAAATTGACGAAGGTGACGAAGTAGACGAAGTTGACGATGTAGAAGAAGTGGACGAAGTTGACGAAGTGGACGAAGTGGACGAAGTTGACGAAGTGGACGAAGTGGAGAAAGTGGACGAACTGGACAAAGTGGCGAAGTGAAGGAAGTGGACGAAGCTGACGAAGTGGGGAAGTGGACGAAGTTGAAGAAGTGCAGGAAGTGGACGAAGTTGACAAAGTTCACGAACTGGATGAACTTGACGAAGTGGACGAAGTTGACGAAGTGGATGAAGTTGACGAAGTGGACGAAGTGGACAAAGTGGACGAAGTGGACGATGTGGACAAATAGGACGAAGGGGACGAAGTGGACGAAGTGGACGAAGTTGAGGAAGTGCACGAAGTTGACGAAGTGGACGAAGTTAACGAGGTGGACGAAGTGGAGGAAGTGGAGGAAGTTGAGGAAGTGGACGAAGTGGAGGAAGAAGTGGAGGAAGTGAAGGAAGTGGAGGAAGTGGAGGAAGTGGACGAAGTGGTGAAGTGCCGAAGTGGACGAAGTTGACGAAATGAACGGTGTGAAGGAAAATGAGGAAGCGGAGGAAGGGGAGGAAGTGGACGAAGTGGATGAACTTGACGAAGTTGACGAAGTGGAGGAAGTGGAGGAAGTGGGTGAAATGGGCGAAGTGGACGAAGTTGACGAAGTGGAGGAAGTGGAGGAAGTGGAGGAATTGGAGGTAGTGGAGGAAGTGGACGAAGTAGACGAAATGGACGAAGTAGAAAAGTGGACGAAGTGGACGAAGAGGGCGAAGTGGACGAAGTTGATGAAGTTGACGAAGTGGATGAAGTGGAGGAAGTTGACGAAGTGGACGAAGTTGAAGAAATGAACGATGTGAAGGAAGTGGAGGAAGTGGACGAAGAGGATGAACTTGACGAAGTAGAGGAAGTGGGTGAAGTGGAGGAACTGGAGGAAGTTGACGAAGTGGACCAAGTGCACGTAGTGGAGGAAGTGGAGGAAGTGGGCGAAGTTGGCGAAGTTGGCGAAGTGGACGAAGTGGAGGAAGTGGATGAAGTTGACGAAGTGGACGAAGTGGAGGAAGTGGAAGATGTGGACGACGTGGGCAAAGTGGAGGAAGTTGACGAAGTGGAGGAAGTGGAGGAAGTGGAGGTAGTGGGGGAAGTGGACGAAGTTGGTGAAGTTGACGAAGTCTACGAAATTGACGAAGTGGTCGAAGTGGACGAAGGGGACGAAGTTGACGAAGTGGAGAAAGTGGAGGAAGTGGAGGAAGTGGAGGTAGTGGACGAAGTTGACGAAGTGGACAAAGTCGACGAAGTTGAAGAAGTGCAAGAAGTGGACGAATTTGACAAAGTTGACGAACTGGATGAAGTTGACGAAGTGGACGAAGTTGATGGAGTGGATGATGGGGACGAAGGGGACGAAGTGGACAAAGTTGGCGAAGTGGACGAAGTGGAGGAAGTGGCGAAGTGGACGAAGTGGACGAAGTTGAAGAAGTGCAGGAAGTGGACGAAGTGGACGAAGTTGACAAAGTTGACGAACTGGATGAAGTTGACGAAGTGGACGAAGTTGACAAAGTGAACGAAGTTGACGGAGTGGACGATGTTGACGAACGGGACGAAGTGGAGCAAGTGGACCGAGTGCAGCAAGTGGAGGAAGTGGAGGAAGTGGAGCAAGTGGAGGAAGTGGAGGAAGTGGACCAAGTGGAGCAAGTGGACCGAGTGGCGAAGTGGACGAAGTTCACGAATCGGAGGAAGCGAACAAAGTGCACGAAATGGACAACATTGATGAAGTGGATAAAGTTGACGAAGTGGAGGAAGTGGACGAAGTGACCAAAGTCGAGGAAGAGGGGCGAAGTGGGCGAAGTGGACGAAGTGGAGCAAGTGGAGGAAGTCGAGGAAGTGGAGGTAGTGGACGAAGTTGACGAAGTGGATGAAGTGGACGAAGTTGACGAAGTTGACGAAGTGGACGAAGTGGAGGAAGTGGAGGAAGTGGAGGAAGTGGAAGAAGTTGGAGAAGAGGACGAAGTGGGAGAAGTGGACGAATTTGACGAAGTGGACGAAGTCGACGAAGTGGACGAAGTTGACGAAGTCGCCGAAGTGGAGGAAGTGGAGGAAGTGGACGAAGAGGACGAAGTGGACGAAGATGACGAAGTTGACGAAGTGGACGAAGTGGAGGAAGTGGAGGAAGTGGACGAAGTCGAGGAAGTTGACGAAGTGGACGTAGTGGATGAAGTGAACGAAGTGGACGAAGTGGAGAAACTGGAGGAAGTGGCGAAGTGCCGAAGTGGACGAAGTTGAAGAAAAAAAACGATATGAAGTAAAGCGAGGAAGTGGACAAAGAGAGATGAACTTGACGAAGTTGACAAAGTGGAGGAAGTGGAGGAAGTGAACGAAGTGGATGAACTTGACAAAGTTGACGAAGTTGACAAAGTGGAGGAAGAAGTGGATGAAGTGGAGGAAGTGGAGGAAGTGGAGGAAGTTGAGGAAGTGAGGGAAGTGGAGGAAGTGGAAGAAGTGGACGTAGTGGAGGAAGTGGACGAAGTTGACGAGGGTGACGAAGGAGACGAAGTGAAGAAGTGGACGAAATGGACGAAGTTGACGAAGTGGAGGTAGTGGCGAAGAGGACGAAGTTGAAGAAGTGCAGGAAGTGGACGAAGTGGACAAACTTGACGAAGTGGAAGAAGTTAACGAAGTGGACGATGTTGACGACGTGGACGAAGTGGACGATGTGGAGAAGGGGACGAAGTGGACAAAGTGGAGAAGTGGACGAAGTGGACGAAGTGGAGGAAGAAGTGGACGATGTGGACGAAGGGGACGACGTGGAGGAAGTTGACGAAGTGGACGAAGTGGATGAAGTTGGAGAAGTGGAGGAAGTGGAGGTAGTGGAGGAAGTGGACGAAATTGACGAAGGTGACGAAGTAGACGAAGTTGACGATGTAGAAGAAGTGGACGAAGTTGACGAAGTGGACGAAGTGGACGAAGTTGACGAAGTGGACGAAGTGGAGAAAGTGGACGAACTGGACAAAGTGGCGAAGTGAAGGAAGTGGACGAAGCTGACGAAGTGGGGAAGTGGACGAAGTTGAAGAAGTGCAAGAAGTGGACGAAGTTGACAAAGTTCACGAACTGGATGAACTTGACGAAGTGGACGAAGTTGACGAAGTGGATGAGATTGACGAAGTGGACGAAGTGGACGATGTGGACAAGAGGACGAAGGGGACGAAGTTGACGAAGTGCACGAAGTTGACGAAGTGGACGAAGTGGAGGAAGTGGAGGAAGTTGAGGAAGTGGAGGAAGTGGAGGAAGAAGTGGAGGAAGTGAAGGAAGTGGAGGAAGTGGACGAAGTGGTGAAGTGCCGAAGTGGACGAAGTTGACGAAATGAACGGTGTGAAGGAAAATGAGGAAGCGGAGGAAGGGGAGGAAGTGGACGAAGTGGATGAACTTGACGAAGTTGACGAAGTGGAGGAAGTGGAGGAAGTGGGTGAAATGGGCGAAGTGGACGAAGTTGACGAAGTGGAGGAAGTGGAGGAAGTGGAGGAAGTGGAGGAAGTGGAGGTAGTGGAGGAAGTGGACGAAGTAGACGAAATGGACGAAGTAGAAAAGTGGACGAAGTGGACGAAGAGGGCGAAGTGGACGAAGTTGATGAAGTTGACGAAGTGGATGAAGTGGAGGAAGTTGACGAAGTGGACGAAGTTGAAGAAATGAACGATGTGAAGGAAGTGGAGGAAGTGGACGAAGAGGATGAACTTGACGAAGTTGACGAAGTGGAGGAAGTGGAGGAAGTGGGTGAAATGGGTGAAGTGGAGGAACTGGAGTAAGTGGACGAAGTGGAGGAAGTGGAGGACGTGGAGGAAGTTCACGAAGGCGACGAAGTACACGAAGTTGACGAAGTAGAATAAGTGGACGAAGTGGATGAAGTTGACGAAGTGGACGAAGTGGAGGAAGTGGAGGAAGTGGAAGATGTGGACGACGTGGAGGAAGTTGACGAAGTGGACGACGTGGAGGAAGTTGACGAAGTGGACGAACTTGACGAAGTGGACGAATTGAAGAAGTTGAGGAAATTGACAATGTTGACGAAGTGGACGAAGTTGACAAAGTGGAGGAAGTGGACGAAGTGGAGGAAGTGGACGAAGTGGGCGAAATTGAAGAAGTGGGGGTAGTGGAGGAGGGGGAGGAAGTGGACCAAGTGGATGAAGTTCGCGAAGTGGACGAAGTGGAGGAAGTGGAGCAAGTGGAGCAAGTGGGCGAAGTGGGCGAAGTGGACGAAGTTGACGAAGTGGACGAGTGGACGAAGTTGACGAAGTGGACAAAGTGGAGGAAGTGGAGGAAGCGGAGGAAGTTGGCCAAGTTGACGAAGTTGACGAAGTTCAGCAAGTGGATGGCGGGGACGAAGTTGACAAAGTGGAGGAAGGGAAGGAAGCTGAAGAAGCGGAGGAGTGGACGGAGTTGACGGAGTTGACGAAGTGGACGAAGTGGACAAAGTGGACGACGTGGACGAAGTGGAGGAAGTGGACGAAGTGGACGAAGGGGATGAAGGGGACGAAGTTGGCCAAGTTGACGAAGTTGGCAAAGTTGACGAAGTGGATGAAGTTGACGAAGTGGAGGAAGTCGAGGAAGTGGAGGAAGTGGAGGAAGTTGCGGAAGTGGAAGAAGTGACGAAGTGGCGAAGTGGACGAACCGGAGGAAGTGCAGGAAGTGGACGAAGTGGACGAAGTGGTCGAAGTGGACGAAGTTGACAAAGTTGACGAAGTGGACGAAGTTGACGAAGTGGACGAAGTGGACGAAGTGGACGAAGTGGACGAAGTGGACGAAGTTGACGAAGTGGACGAAGTGGACGAAGTGGAGATAGCGGAGGAAGGTAGGAAGCGGAGGAAGCGAAGGAAGTGCAGGAAGCGGAGGAAGGGGAGGAAGTGTACGAAGTGGAGGAAGTGGAGGAAGTGGACGAAGTGGATGAAGTGGAGAAAGTTGATGAGGTGGACGAAGTGGATGAAGTTGACCAAGTGGACCAAGTGTAGGAAGTGGAGGAAGTAGGCGAAGTGGGCGAAGTGGACGAAGTGGACGAAGTTGAAGAAGTTGAAGAAGTGGACGACGTGGAGAAAGTGGAGGAAGTGGAAGAAGTGGGGCAAGTGGCGAAGTGGACGAAGTTAACGAAGTGGAGGAAGCGGAGGGAGGGAAGGAAGTGGTGGAAGTGGGCGAAGTGGATGAAGTGGACAACGTGGAGGACTACGAAGTGGACGAAGTGGACGAAGTGGACGCAGTGGACGAAGTGGACGAAGTGGACGAAGTGTAGGAAGTGGACGATGTGGCGAAGTGGACGAAGTAGACGAAGCGCAGGAAGCGGTGGAAGTGGCGGAAGTGGACGATGTGGGCGGAGTTGACGAAGTGGAGGAAGTGGATGAACTGGAGAAAGTGGAGGTAGTGGAGGAACCGGACGAAGTTGATCAAGTAGACGAAGTGGAGGAAGTGGTTCAAGTGGAGGAAGTGGACAAAGTTGGCGGAGTTGACGAAATGGAGGAAGTGGACGATGTTGACGAAGTGCACGAAGTGCACGAAGGGGACGAAGATGACGAACTAGACGAAGTGGACGAAGATGACGAAGTGGACGAAGTGGACGAAGCGGAGGAAGTTGAGGAAGTGGACGAAGTTGACAAAGTGGAGGAATTGGAGGAAGTGGATGAAGTGGACGAAAAGTGGACGAAGTGGACGAAGTGCAGGAAGTGGAGGAAGTGGACGATGTGGCGAAGTGGACGAAGTGGAGGAAGCGGAGGAAGTGGTGGAAGTGGCGGAAGTGGACGATGTGGGCGGAGTTGACGAAGTGGAGGAAGAGGAGGAAGTGGAAGAACTGGAGAAAGTGGAGGTAGTGGAGGAAGCGGACGAAGTTGATCAAGTAGACGAAGTGGAGGAAGTGGTTCAAGTGGAGGAAGTGGACAAAGTTGGCGGAGTTGACGAAGTGGAGGAAGTGGACGATGTAGACGAAGTGGACAAAGTGCACGAAGGGGACGAAGATGACGAACTAGACGAAGTGGACGAAGATGACGAAGTGGACGAAGTGGACGAAGCGGAGGAAGTTGAGGAAGTGGACGAAGTTGACAATGTGGAGGAATTGGAGGAAGAGGATGAAGTGGACGAAGTGGACGAAGTGGACGAAGTGTAGGAAGTGGAGGAAGTGGACGATGTGGCGAAGTGGACGAAGCGGAGGAAGCGGAGGAAGCAGTGGAAGTGGCGGAAGTGGACGATGTGGGCGGAGTTGACGAAGTGGAGGAAGAGGAGGAAGTGGAAGAACTGGAGAAAGTGGAGGTAGTGCAGGAAGCGGACGAAGTTGATGAAGTAGACGAAGTGGAGGAAGTGGTTCAAGTGGAGGAGGAAGTGGACAAAGTTGGCGGAGTTGACGAAGTGGACGAAGTGGACGATGTTGACGAAGTGGACGAAGTGCACGAAGGGGACGAAGTTGACGAACTAGACGAAGTGAACGAAGATGATGATGTGGACGAAGTGGACGAAGCGGAGGAAGTTGAGGAAGTGGACGAAGTTGACAAAGTGGAGGAATTGGAGGAAGTGGATGAAGTGGAGGAAGTGGAGGAACTGGAGGAAGTGGACGAAATTCAGGAAGTGACGAAGTGGAGGAAGTGGAGGAAGTGGAGGAAGTGGAGGAAGTGGACGAAGTGGCGAAGTGGACGAAGTTGAAGAAGTGGAGGAAGTGGACGAAGTTGACAAAGTTGACGAACTGGATGAAGTTGACGAACTGGATGAAGTTGACGAAGTGGACGATGTGGACGAAGCGGGCGAACGGGACGAAGTTGACGAAGTGGACGAAGTTGACGAAGTGGAGGAAGTGGATGAAGTGGACGAAGTGGGGAAGAAGTGGACGAAGTGGATGAAGTGGAGGAAGTGGAGGAAGTGAAGGAAGTGGAGGAAGTTGACGAAGTGGAGGAAGTGGCGAAGTGCCGAAGTTGACGAAATGAATGATGTGAAGGAAGTGGAGGAAGCGGAGGAAGGGGAGGAAGTGGAGGAAGTGAACGAAGTGGATGAGCCTGACAAAGTTGACAAAGTGGACAAAGTGGAGGAAGAAGTGGATGAAGTGGAGGAGGTGGAGGAAGTGGAGGAAGTGGAGGAAGTTGAGGAAATGAGGGAAGTGGAGGAAGTGGAAGAAGTGGACGTAGTGGAGGAAGTGGACGAAGTTGACGAGGGTGACGAAGGAGCAGAAGTTGACGAAGTGAAGAAGTGGACGAAATGGACGAAGTTGACGAAGTGGAGGTAGTGGACGAAGTGAACGAAGTTGACGAAGTTGACGAAGTTGACGAAGTGGCGAAGTGGACGAAGTTGAAGAAGTGCAGGAAGTGGACGAAGTGGAAAAACTTGACGAAGTGGAAGAAGTTAACGAAGTGGACGATGTTGACGACGTGGACGAAGTGGACGATGTGGAGAAGGGGACGAAGTGGACGAAGTGGAGAAGTGGACGAAGTGGACGAAGTGGAGGAAGAAGTGGACGATGTGGACGAAGGGGACGATGTGGAGGAAGCTGACGAAGTGGACGAAGTGGATGAAGTTGGAGAAGTGGAGGAAGTGGAGGTAGTGGAGGAAGTGGACGAAATTGACGAAGGTGACGAAGTAGACGAAGTTGACGATGTAGAAGAAGTGGACGAAGTTGACGAAGTGGACGAAGTTGACGAAGTGGACGAAGTGGAGAAAGTGGACGAACTGGACAAAGTGGCGAAGTGAAGGAAGTGGACGAAGCTGACGAAGTGGGGAAGTGGACGAAGTTGAAGAAGTGCAGGAAGTGGACGAAGTTGACAAAGTTCACGAACTGGATGAACTTCACGAAGTGGACGAAGTTGACGAAGTGGATGAAGTTGACGAAGTGGACGAAGTGGACAAAGTGGACGAAGTGGACGATGTGGACAAAGAGGACGAAGGGGACGAAGTGGACGAAGTTGACGAAGTGCACGAAGTTGACGAAGTGGACGAAGTTGACGAGGTGGACGAAGTGGAGGAAGTGGAGGAAGTTGAGGAAGTGGAGGAAGTGGAGGAAGAAGTGGAGGAAGTGAAGGAAGTGGAGGAAGTGGAGGAAGTGGCCGAAGTGGTGAAGTGCCGAAGTGGACGAAGTTGACGAAATGAACGGTGTGAAGGAAAATGAGGAAGCGGAGGAAGGGGAGGAAGTGGACGAAGTGGATGAACTTGACGAAGTTGACGAAGTGGAGGAAGTGGAGGAAGTGGGTGAAATGGGCGAAGTGGACGAAGTTGACGAAGTGGATGAAGTGGAGGAAGTGGAGGAAGTGGAGGTAGTGGAGGAAGTGGACCAAGTAGACGAAATGGACGAAGTAGAAAAGTGGACGAAGTGGACGAAGAGGGCGAAGTGGACGAAGTTGATGAAGTTGACGAAGTGGATGAAGTGGAGGAAGTTGACGAAGTGGACGAAGTTGAAGAAATGAACGATGTGAAGGAAGTGGAGGAAGTGGACGAAGAGGATGAACTTGACGAAGTGGAGGAAGTGGGTTAAATGGGTGAAGTGGAGGAACTGGAGGAGGTTGACGAAGTGGACCAAGTGCACGTAGTGGAGGAAGTGGAGGAAGTGGGCGAAGTTGGCGAAGTTGGCGAAGTGGACGAAGTGGAGGAAGTGGATGAAGTTGACGAAGTGGACGAAGTGGAGGAAGTGGAAGATGTGGACGACGTGGGCAAAGTGGAGGAAGTTGACGAAGTGGAGGAAGTGGAGGAAGTGGAGGTAGTAGGGGAAGTGGACGAAGTTGGTGAAGTTGACGAAGTCTACGAAATTGACGAAGTGGTCGAAGTGGACGAAGGGGACGAAGTTGACGAAGTGGAGAAAGTGGAGGAAGTGGAGGAAGTGGAGGTAGTGGACGAAGTTGACGAAGTGGACAAAGTGGACGAAGTTGAAGAAGTGCAAGAAGTGGACGAATTTGACAAAGTTGACGAACTGGATGAAGTTGACGAAGTGGACGAAGTGAACGAAGTTGATGGAGTGGATGATGGGGACGAAGGGGACGAAGTGGACGAAGTTGGCGAAGTGGACGAAGTGGAGGAAGTGGCGAAGTGGACGAAGTGGACGAAGTTGAAGAAGTGCAGGAAGTGGACGAAGTGGACGAAGTTGACAAAGTTGACGAACTGGATGAAGTTGACGAAGTGGACGAAGTTGACAAAGTGAACGAAGTTGACGGAGTGGATGATGTTGAAGAGGGGACGAAGTGGACGAAGTGGAGCAAG
>NC_142167.1:56604155-56608198 GCF_029865625.1 Vigna umbellata | reverse complement strand
TTAGGCTACTAACTAATTACCCCTTAAACTAAAATCACCTTTAGAAACAAAGTACACAACTCAAACAATCACAAACAATTAAACACTAAAAGACTAGACTCTTCGGACTCTAGTGTGAAAAGGCATAGAGTTTAATCCCTTTTAGCCTAATCAACCCTAAACGTGAACACAAAATCAAAGAAACAAAAACACTAAAGAAACCAGCGGACTCTAATGACCCCTACGAGATACACAAATCAAGTCAATATTAAATTCTACTCCTATGGTGAAGCTTGTAGCTTTGGCTAACAAGACACATTCACCTATCTAGCTATGCTAAAAAGTTGCCAAGAGTTTGAAAGAGCACCAAGGACTCTTCCAAAGCACTTGGACTTTATAAAGGCCTTTTTACAAAACAAACTAAAGCTAACAGTAGGCTAACACCAGCCTATTACAAACAATTTGAACAAATCAAATACAAAGAAAGCAAACTATGCTACGGTCCTGGTCCTGGTCAGCTACAATCCACTTTTGATGCCAAGTCCTTGTGCCAAAAAGATGTACACTCCTGTTGCTGGTTCGGCCAGCTTTGGCCCCTTTTCTAGCTTCTGGTTTATCCTATAATCACAAATGCACAAAACTGCTGTGAGTATTCACTTAGTTAAAACAGATTGCAAAAGAAGATATAGGGCAGTAAGAACTTCCCTTTCTCTTGGCTGCACAAGCTTTCCAAGCTTTCCACTAAGAATCTGCTGCTGCTCAATTAATGGTCTCAACTTATACTGCACAAACAATTCCAACTAAATCAACAATTCACTTATCGCAAGCAATTTACAAATTATATCAAGAGCAGTTCAATCAAAACAGAAACAGTTTAAGGTAGAAGAATGGACCTTTTGTCAAAACTGCATAGCAAGATGTAAATGCTACTTCTCTCACGGATTCAGCACACACTTTACAATCTGCTACAGTACAATCAGTATGGCTTTTCCCAAACTACACAAAAAATTCACAACTAGTTCAGCAGAGTACACAATGCAGAGCAATGTCAAATGAAACTCAGAAATAGCTAAGCAAACTAGAATTAGGTAAGCTAATCAACTTCCCTATTTACAAGACTGCTTTTAGCTGTGTAATTCCAACTAAACTCCCAAACAGATCAGCTCTGCACACTAAAATTTCACACCAAATTTCAGCAAGGTACAAATGGCAATGGATATTGAACCAGATGCAAATAGGTGTAAATCAAAGCTGAACCAAACTGATTAAACAACCATCCAGACTAATCAAAACCTAACCAATCCAATGCAATGCAGAACAATTCCAATTCAGATTCAGATTCAGATTGGCTAATCCTAGTGTACAAAAATTATCATACGAGATCAACTTCCAAATAATGCTAAGCAATACAAGCTATAACAGGAATAGTTCAACCAAAACAGAAGCAATTTAAGGTGAAAGACTCCCTTTAGTTCAACACTCCCACAAGAAGTGTTTCTGCCTCTGGTTGCTTAGTCTATACTCTGTTGAGGTGCTATAGCTGTATCAGTGCAGGTTCTGGTCTGCACTCCCAAATCCCACTCAATGCTGCAGTTTATCTATACACCAAGATCCCAGAGAAAAACAATAAAAATTCAGAATTGATAACAACACAATTCAGATTGGATTATTATCAACACAACAAACAAATCCCAGCCCTAATCTAGACTTTCTCCCTGCATTGGTGTTGCTGAACCCTTAAAAGATCATGTCAGCTTTCAATCAACAAGTACAACATCCAATTTATTAGTCTGAATTAACATAAAGAAACAGTTTGCGCATGTTAAGGAAAAAAAAATGAAAACATATGATATCCAAACAGAATATTCAAGCAAATATGGTTTACTATTTTTGGTCATGCACAAATCTAACACGAAACTGCACAATAGAATAAAGAGACTCCCTATTCAGCTTGGTGTAGTTTATGCAGGTAGCAAAGCTCCTTTTGCTCCACTTGAGGTACTCTTGTGTTAGACTTCCCACACTTACAAACTTCTTTTGAACAACTTTACTCCCTGTAAATGTTAATCAGAACTAAAACTGCACAACTAAATGGTCAGCACATTTCAAGTTCAAAACTTATTTCAGCACTTAAACAAGAACGCACTCTCAACAAGAAATTTGGCTCTTAGATGCAGCCACACAAAGCTCACAAAAATCAGTCTCTCTTAAAGCTTAAAGCACTCAAAATGGAAAGGTTTGGAAGGGAGATTCTCCCTTGGCAGTTCAAAGCTGGAGAGTCTTTCAGACCACCACCACCTAAGATGCTACCAAGCACACAAACCTTCTTTCAAATTCCAAAAACCAGAGTGTAACAAGCTTCTCAATCAAGAATGGCTAGGCTAAGGTCAAAATCAGAAACCAGAACAGAACAGGACAACCACAAGAATGGAATGACAATACAAAAGAGCAACTGACTCAAGATTAACTCTAGACCAGATTACAAAAGCAAACAAAAGCTCAATTAAAGAACAGCAGAATAGAATGCACATGCATTGAGACAAAACCAGGAAATTCAATCAAGACAAACAAGAAACAAAGCTTTGATCAAAGTAAGCACAACAAATAGAACCTAAGGAATAGAACTAGAACAGATTTTAAAAACAATAAAAAGGACCTAAGTTGAACCAGTTATGATTGAAGAAAGTTATATCTGATTTGATTTTGGCAGAGATAGTTTACTGAAACAGTGAACAATATTGTGAATTGCACCAGTTCTCTTTGCTCTTTTTTTTTTTCTTCACAATTTGATAGCCAAATGGATGAGTTGGATAACACTTTAGAACTTGCTATTTTCAGTCACAATTCACAACAGATCACCTAATCAGTTTTTGCAACTTAATCAAATTTTTGCCAAAGGAAAGTAAACATGGTTCAACTCAAAAAAAATCCAAAGGAAAACAAGAGGTTAATCACTCTCAGCCACAGTTATAGTTTCAAATACCACTGGTTTAGGCTTCCTTGAGTGACCAAAAATGTATTCTCAATTGCAGAATTGATAGCAAAGTGAAAACAGTGAATGCACACTATGGATCACAAACTCAGAAGTTCAAACTAAATTCAATCACTGTTGTAAACAGTTTTAATGCAATTCTGCAGATTCAAATACCTCAATAGATGCCAATGAAACAAAGTCAATACTGGAAAAATTTGAATCAGAACTTGGCAAAGAATTTAAAACCACGTATGAATGACTCACAGACTCTGCAAAGAAAAACCAGTTCGGTGTAGCTGGCCAAATAACAAATCTGCTAATTAATCAATGTGCAACTGAGCTAGGCTGAGCCTTTCATTGCTCACTTGGTATGCACTTGTTACTGATTAGGCAGAAACCAAGAAAAGCTATCATTAAACAGATTCAAGAACATGAGATTCATTATCTCCACCACTGAAATCTGTCACCATACTCATTTATCCAAATATCATAGCTTATTTAAGGTGAACAGAACTTACTCAGTGCAAACAACACAAATGAATCACAAAACACAAGCATCAGCTAGTTAAACTCGAATTAAATTGACAATTAAAACAAAGCACAAGACTAGAACATGACAGAAATGTGATTTTCAAATTAAAAGACTCAAACAAATTGGATTCACCGAATAAAATGATAAAAAAAACATTGACTCAAGGCACAGACAAGCACAAAATCAGAAAATGAGTTCAACATCAAACTAGAAAACACCTGGAATTGATTCAATGAAGACACAAACCAGATCACAAGACAGTAATAGAAAATGATGAACAAATCAGAAATTGAACGAAACAAAACGCAAAAAATCAAAAAGAGATGAAACTATCAGACGATGACATGAAACAGAACACGAATCAAATGAACAAAATATGAATCGGACAAGACCGAATCGAAACAACTCAACTCGGACTCAAGCGAAAACAACGGGAAAACAGAGAACGCGAGACAACTTACCTCTGAAGCGTGCTCGAACCTGAGCTCTGAATACCACTTGATGGACGAACGCCCGAGGAGACGACGAACGTGCGTGTTGCGAGCTCCTTCGAAGCTT